>NW_009970716.1:1802946-1804124 GCF_000747805.2 Chaetura pelagica
CGTTTCAGCAGTTTTTTAAGTAAACAGACTGTAGCAGTGATCTAAGGACTACCTGTGCCGTATGGCCCTACCCATCACCATAGGAAGGGTGACATCTGGATCAATAAACATTTACAGTTAATTTTATGTAAATATCTATAAACATTCTTTGTGTATTGCATTTTTACTTTTCAAAGGCTTGGATGTTTAGGCAGAACATAGGCTGTACAGTTTGGTTGATATAGCAAAGCTTGTAGCTATTTAGCTTTGAGCAGTCAAAGGAGTTTATATACAGCAGAGAAATTCCAGCTCACATTTATCCACACAAATGAGTTAATAATGATCTAGCCAGCCTAAGAATAATTAATAAGGAGAAAATAAACATCCGTTTCACCAAAACATTGCTTACGTCGTTGTGTTTATTCTGCACTAGTTGATAAAAGTTGGATTGAGGTCCTAATAATCAGTGTGTTAATACTCTAATCCTGTGACTCCTTTGGTCTGTATTCACTGGGGTAAGTTCTGTAAACTGGAAGGTGTTGGGTAAATATCCTTCTTCCTTCAAGAAGGGGCTTTCTAAATATTTCTAAAACTATTTTCTCATTAACCTTGTTGCCCTTTTCACTTGTAACCTTTTCTAGAAAGTACTTGATTACATGCTTATTAATGTTTTCTCATTTATTTAAAAGACATGAGACTTAAGACTTTAATAAAGTCTGTATTTGATTAAAAGATGAAATTAAAATATCCCCAAATTCTAATACTTTATCATCAAAAGGTATAGCTATCAGCCTTTTTTACTTGTATACAATCACTCAAAATGTTTAAAAAATTGAAAGTATAAAAAAGAAAACTCATAGAATTCAAAGTATTAACCTGCACCTTGTACGTATAACTTTGAAGTCACGGTTTTTGCCCTAACTCATGCCATCCAGTCTATAAAAAATCCTTCATGCTTCCTGTACCCTGCATGTTTTTATTAATTTTATTTTTTAAAATGTTTTAAAACCTTCAGAACATTAGAAAGTCCTAACCTTTGTAATTCTTCTGCTTCTTATAGAAGGATCACTATTGGGAAATGGATGCCTCATATTCAGTCACAAATTACAGACTTTACACCATGCATGGATAATAACAATTTCTCACCACAGAATGCTGTTACTAGTTAGGTAGAACAAATGAATGGATATGTGCCCCAA
>NW_009970716.1:1804178-1805662 GCF_000747805.2 Chaetura pelagica
TTATTCATATTATTTGGATGAACAGTCTATGAATAAAATAAATGAACTGTTATGTGTAACATTCAAAATACTTTCAACAGGCACTAAATTCAGAGTCACTTATTTTCCATTTTCTACATCAATGTTTATTACCCACATTCCTTTATTAGTAAATAAAACACTTCTCTTTGTAGTAGTCATGCCATATAAGCAGTGAAGTGGTGACACTTTATTGGACATGAAGTTCAATAAGGCCAAGTGCAAGATCCTGGGTAGATACAGGTTGGGTGGAGACTGGATTGACAACACCCCTGAGAAGAACTAGGGAGTATTGGTTGATGAGAAACTCAACATGAAACTAGTAATGTGCACTTGCAGCCCAGAAAGCCAACCACGTCCTGGACTGCATCAAAAGAAGAGTGGCCAGCAGGTAAGGAGGGTGATTGTCCCTCTCTATTCCCATGAAGACAGGTTGAGAGAGTTGGAGTTATTCAGCTTGGAGAAGAGAAGGCTCTGAGGAGACATTATAGCAGCCTTCCAGTACCAGAAAGGGGCCTACAGAAGAGCTGGGAGAGACTTTTTACAAGGACATGTAGGGATAAGACAAGGAGGAATGGTTTTAAACCAGAAGATGAGAGATTTAGATGATATATTAGGAAAAAATTCTTTAGCATGAGCATGGTGGAACAGGTTGCCCAGATAAATTGTGAGTGCCCCCTCTCTAGAAGTGTTCAAGGTCAGATTGGATGGAAGGTTCCACCTGGTCTAGTGGGAGGTGTCCCTGCCCATGCAGATGCAATGGAATTACATGAACTTTAAGGTCCCTTCCAACCCAAACCGTTCTATGATTCTATGACACATGGGACACATGGGATAGTAAAAAAAAAAAAATCACTAAACCAGGAATATTTTGAAAACTTTTCTGCAGCTCGGGTTTTGGATAAACACATGTAGGGTTAGAGAAATATGTGTTTTGAAGGAAATAGTGCTAGATATGAGGCTCTCCTCACATACACGCTGTTCCTCTTTTCTCATATTTTTATTTTTCAGATATGTTTGTTAAAAATGGTTTAATATTTTGACAGAAATGATAATTTGACAAAGGTTTTCCTTCCTTACATCTACAGTTTCAGAAAACACCAAGTAACTTTTCTTTTGGGGAAGCTTCTATGGTGTTTCAAAGACTCAATATATCATAGAATCATAGAATCTTAGGGGCTGGAAGGGACCTCGAGAGATCATCTGGTCCAACCCCCCTGCCAGAGCAGGGTCACCTAGAGTACATCACACAGGAACTCATCCAGGTGGGTTTTGAATGTCTCCAGTGAAGGAGACTCCACAACCTCCCTGGGCAGTCTGTTCCAGTGCTCTGTCACTCTCACAGTAAAAAAATTTTTTCGGATATTCACCTTGAACTTCCTATGCTCCAATTTACACCCATTACCCCTTGTCCTATCACTGGTCATCACCGAGAAAAGCCTAACTCCATCCCCCTGACACTCACC
>NW_009970716.1:1809733-1836452 GCF_000747805.2 Chaetura pelagica
TATATATATATGTTGATGCATATATGCATCAACAGAAATGCATGAACAATTTTCAGTAACCATCACCAAAGTGCTTTCTCAGCCAGGTTACTCTATCATTATAAGGTCTAATAATGCTGTTTGTTTTCATTTTTTTCTTCTACATAAACAGCTTGAAACAGAATTTAAATGCCAAATTCTCTCTTAAATAGTCAATTCCCATTAGGCAAATATTTTTTAATGATTATTTAATTAACATACAGGTTGGTTTGCAAGCATCAAATTACATTTAATTCTTGCTCTGTATCTTTGTCAAAAAAAGTTCAGTGCAAGGTTTCTGCAGGAAACAAAGACTGGTTTAGGTGAAAGCTAAATGTCCTTTCATGCCTCAAAACTTATAGACCAAATTATTTATTTCATAAAATGTGAAGGTATTAGTAAGATGTAGTAAAACACTTATGAAAACACATCACCAAACCTAGGTTTAGTATATTCTAAACAGAGAAAATATCAAGCACTCTATCTCAGCAAGGTTAAATCAGCAAATTTTTTCTCTACTGAATTGGAATTAGATAACCAAACTAATTAAATCCTCAATTTAATACAAAAAACATCTTATTTTTATGTGTATTCCAAGTGAGTCTAAGGAAGTGGCTGCACGTGTAGGTTGCAGATTCTAATTAAATAACTTTCCCAGAACTGTTTCACTGGATAATTTGTACAGGTAAATGCTTTAATACTGCCAGAAGGCTATGCTCTAACATCTAAATTACATTCTTAAAGATAATAATAAAAAATCCAACAAATAAACTTTCATGGAGTGTTAAATCTTCCACATATATTTACCCAATAGGAAAAAGCACTGACTTTACCAAGAAACTTAACGAAAAGCAGAAGTTTAGCAGACCTTATTTATCAAAAAGTGCCAGGTGACACGCTCCAGTATTCCAAAACCTGCATGATACCAATGTAATCATGGAGCAAATTTCCACATCCTACCCCCCCATGTGTACTCACTGGCTGCTGACATAATAGTAATGCATATAACACATAGTAACCATGCAGAGGTTGCATGGACACACTTCTATTTCTATAAATTGAAAATATGAAGGACATCTCCAAATTAATAAAAACAAAATTAAGAAGAATGAGCTGCTTAAGGCATAGCAGAGCTTGGACACTTTCCCTCCCATAGGACAAGTCTACACAGTGCAGTGGAGCACATCTCCAAGCAAGTGCTGATGAAGCTTGTCCAATGCCAGAAGCAATATACTTGATGCATGTTAGGGCTGCCCTGGTGCTCAGGTGTAGCACTAAAAATATGCCCTAGATAATTCTCAGTGTAATGTGTTAGCTGTCAGTAACTTGAATAGTCTCAAACTGATGCATAGCAGAGAGCCAGTGGTAGTTATAATGGTGAAAGAGTTTTGCAGGTGAGCTAGGAAAATAAATCCATACTCCTGTGCAGAGCACATTGTATTAAGCACTACTTTTGCTCTTAAAGTAGTTTTGCAGACTTAATGATCCATGTCATTTTGACTTCTGGCTTTCAGGTAGGGCACTCATTATATGATGGAATGAAACACATCTGGAAACACAGTAGCTATAGGAACTTGTTCTTCTAAGAGTCACAGCATATACTTTGTAAAGCAGTTAGTGGCTAATGGTTCAGACCTGCTCCATGTATGGGATGCCCAATCCACATCTGTACCAAACTCTCCAGGACCACCTTTTCCTTGGTAAATATGGCTCCTCTTGAGAGGTTAAAATTTCACAGATGAAATTACACTGCTGTCCAACAGAGAGAGACTTCATATTTACAGGAAATGGATGAAGGCCAGTTAATTATTTTAAAAACAGAGTACAAAATTTCCTTAATCAACTCTATGCAAACATCAAGCACAACTATTAAAATGGCAAATATTCAACTTATTTTTATAGCAGCTAAAGAAAGTTAATTGAGACAGGTAATAACATTCAGTTTTAAATATTTTTGATACCACATAAGGCAATCTCAGAGAGACACAAATTGGGAATTTACAGGATGATAAATGGAAAGTTTATTTCCTGCTGCTTTTTTTTCATCATTCACTGCTAATCACTGTTCTGGTTAGAGTTTTTACCACTGAGCTAATTTCATAGAATATTAATATACAGTTAAAAAAAGGCAAATAAAAAGTAACAGTTAAATCCACAAACACTTGTAGAATTTTGCCTCTCACTTCCTCTCCTCCCTGTAATTTCACAGAGCATGGATTTGGACCAGAATTTTAAAAGAATATTGAGTTTTTCCTGAAAGCCCAAAAATCCAGAAACTTTTCTTCAACCCCTCCCTCTCACCAGTCACATCCTGTCTGTAACATTCAGACTCAATGCCTGTGTCACATTGTGGACCAGCAATTAAACAAATTACAGATGCTCTCTATTAACCCCTCTCCCTTCCCAGAAAGGGAAAGGAGAGAGAATAAAGGAGGGGGATTTATGAGTTGGAAACTAAACTACACAGCTTTAATGAAACAGTAATGAGGAAAAGGAAAATAATGAAATATGTATATATATACTGATACATACAAAGCCACTCTCATGCTTCCCCCTAATAACACTCACGTCACAACCTACATTGCAGAGCAGGCCCTGGAAAAGTCCCAGCCTGGGCCTCTGGAGTTAGTGGGAGGTGGCAGCTGGATACAGGAACACATGGATCAGGATCAAAGGCAGACAAATGGAGTCCTCTCAGGACGCTTGACCCACATGATCCCTCAAATTTATACCAAGTATGATGCATATGGGATGGAATACTTGTTTGGTCACTTTGGGTCACCTGTCTGGTCCACTCCTCCCCGCAGGAGGTGTGACCCCTTTACTTCTTTCTGGTTCCAGAGCATAACACATTTTTCAAAACCAAGCAGTGGCCTTGCTTCTGCACACCATTCTCCAACGGTAACTATAAACATCCAGCATTATCAGTCCTAGAAGCATACACTGACTGAAAAAACATGTAGTTAATTTCAGCAAGTGCAGCTTCTTAGAAGAGACTTAACTGAAAAGTAGAATTACTAAAAAGAAAATTGGTTCTATCCTGGCTCAAAGCAGGATGGCTTGTCTCAGTGCTTAATGCAAACTGTCATAGCATAACTTTTGAATAAATGAAGACTATTTATTGTACTTTGCACATGACTAGAGCAGGTCTAGCTTTGAGAAATGGCACAGTGTCAGTTCTCTCCTACTCTCTTTCATCAGATCCATTTTAAATAGGGTAGAAATGGCGACTATTGTGAGTAGTTTGGGGAAAAAAAGAAAAAAGGAAATTTTTTTAAGATTAGGGTTTTTTTTCATATTTGATCACAAAGTGTGTTTTCTTGTATTCTTTTCTTTCTGTTGTGCCTTGGCTTCCACAAACCAGTAACACAAAATCTTCCTTTTGCTCCCATGTGCCCTGTGTTTCATTTGCTTTTAAAACTTTTTAGAATGTCACATGCTCCTTTTCAGGCACCTTTTTAATGAAAAGATGAGAAGAGCCATGAAAATACAAAATCCCATAATTGATGTCAAACTAAAAGCAGAATTTTACTTCAGAGAGATTTATTAAATTCTATGGGCTTTTCAGTCTTCAGCATTGCAGTAATCCAAGAAATAGTGCTTTTATTTTCTCATAGCTATATCCCCTTTGTATACTCATTTTTTTTAGTTCAGCCAAAGTATGTTGCACTTGCTACTTTTCTGCCCTGATTCTGCAAATTAGGTCACCAATTCATTTGCGTTTTATTTTCCGTATGTGCCCTGTGAACTATAGGTTTTAAACCCATTGATAGTATGTACAGAGGCAGCTACAGGGAGCCCTGATGAACACGGGGTGAAGCTTCAGCATCTGTGTGCTGCACACTAATTGTTCTCAGTTTCCAGAACAGGGGTGTGTGTAAGCAGCCCAGTTTTCCAGTCTAGTGCTTCCCTTCATTCAAATCTTTCTTATTTTTATTTTTTTTTATTATATCAATAAATGAGATAATAATTAAAACATGAGTGGATCAACAGTGCCTTTAGATTTTCATGCATAATCTCTTAATCCAGTCCTAATATTACACAGTAATCTTTTTTTCAAATCCTCTGTTTTACATGCCTGTACTAGTTCTTAATTTACCCAAAGATTAGCTTTGGCAAACCAACCCATGAGTGTTTCACAGCAGTCAGCTGGTTTCCTTTTCAATTTGTCTTTTACATGATTTATTGCTTGCTGAGGAAGCCTAATTAGATCTAATGATCTGCTGGTATACATCTATTGGAATATTGACTTTTTTGTCACCAATTAGACTGTATTCTCTATCTTATTATGCTGTTAGAGGGCTTTTTATCACTTTACCATATAGGATTAGGAAATGCTGCTGCTCCTGTTTTTCAGCATATTTGTTTTCAATAAAGGTGTTGAGGTTTATTTGGAAAACAGAATTTTGCATATCAGAAGATAAGTATACAGGGTAATGTATACTTATTTATGAGGGCAATGTATATAGGGCCACCTGCATTCTCTCTCTTTCAAGAAGGCATCCCACAGTTTATTAAATTAAGATTGCAAATCTGCTTTCAAGCTAGAATTGCTTTCTTTCTTCCAAACCATTTTGCAACAAGAAACTTCTAATGCTTTCAACTGTGGTATCTTGCTAAACTGCAATGCACACTTGTTTGCAGTATTTCTTAGGCTTCTCATTAATGGACTGGGAGAAGACAAAATGCAAGTGAGTGCTAAGTCAGCTTTGGACATCTGGACTCTGTTCATTGTACCAATAAAAAAACCAAAAAAAACCAAACAAACAGAAAAAAGAAAAAAGAAGAAGAAGAAGAAGAAAAAAAAAAGGAGCCATGCCAGAGATCAAAAGTCCCCATTTATGCACAAAAAGTATTTTCATGCAAAAACACCATGGCCATGTGCAACCTACCTGGTGGGGAAAGACCCTGGAGCACTCAAAACCTTGTCCTGACATTATGTGCAAAACAGCTTGGTGGAATTGGGTATAACTGTTCCACACTCTGGGTGATCCTTTTCTTGTATCTACTCGTATCTGTTTACCTGTAGAGGCTTTCTTTGCACAATTCAGCCTCATGCTACAATCTGAAGATTGCATTGTATTTCATTATTTCAGGTTGCAGGGTGAAGAAAATCAACACTGAAAATGTCAGTGCAAAGTGGTAAAAGTGAGACTGGGATGCATAAAAATTTGAAAAATAAAAAAGAAGGTCAAATGAATTTCTGCAACAGTTACAACAGTGCTGATATCAGTAAAACTGAACTCTTTTACATAGGCACTATCCAATATTTGGACTTCCGATACAAGTAATAATAAATAAACTTCACAATATATTTCCATATTATACAACATCTTTCTTTTATTTGGGTTGTTTTGCACATATTGTGATGCTAATTAATGAGGTGCTATTCCTACCTACATTTTCTCTTAATTAGGTATTAATGAAGAAATGATAGACAATATGAAGGGAATTATTGACAATGCAGAGCCTTACTCTGCTATGGGTGAAGTATTTGCTACATATCAGGAGATTTGCTCAGTAAGAATATTTTCTATGAACTATAGGATTACTGAGCAAAACAGCCTGTAAAAAAATAGAGGATTTTAAATTAACAGGCTTCTGTGTTGTTTACATTGGAAATACAAGGTAACTCAGTGATACAAAGAACATCTCTGATGTACAATGATGAAACCAAATGAAAATTATATTGATTACTGACTGTTCCATTAAACCAACATGGAAATTTATTTTTATTAATAGCTTTGGTTATTAGACTGTAATCCAAGGCAGCTGAGGTGCCAGCACATTGCCTTCTTTGTTTTTTCAGGGGGCAGTAGCCTCTTCCAGAGGTGCATAGAGAACAAGAGAGAGTTTAAACTGAAGATCTTCTGTTGCCCTTCAGCAAGATCCACCAGGGATCATCTGTCCTTGCTACTTTTATATGTTCCTTGCATTCTGCCTTTGTTGATGACCACTTGTGTTGATGTATGGTTGGTATCTGCCCTACAAAAATGCTAGGAAGAGGAGATAGTTGTGCATACACAGTTATACTGTGGTAATATTTTGCCTGTTGGTGGGACTTGGAAGTTTAAGGTTTTTCCTTGGAATTGGATCACTGATGGTTAAATTTAAGGGTTTTAGGATGAATGTGGAAAAAACCTTTACAGTTCCTCTCCCGTTAACTGATACTCAGGATCCAGTGGCTGTGAATATTGTATTCCACTGAGTTGCTGCTGAGATATTAAATGGAATTAAATATGTTAAACTTTTCCCCAGAATTGCATGTAGTATACTATTTTTTCTAAATGGAGTAACTGATATCTAATACTGATAAACTAGGGAAATATGCAGGTTATTAACAGAAACCCAAAAAAGTTACTTTACAAGTATTTACAAGAAAGGTTTTCATCTGTATTTATGAATTTACCTCATAACCTGTAGCACTAATGACCCTGGAATATGATTATTTGGTTTTGTTCAAGACTTGAGGCTGGCTCGATGCAGATTGCAGTGATGATGCGAAATTACCTGTATATTAAACATACCGTTATTTAGTAGTTCTTACATTATAAAATATCCTGCTTCATAAGTAATTGTTGTTCTCATGATGATTTACAACTTGTATCTCAGATGCACTAGATGAAGTAGCATAAGCAGCGGAGATAGCAGCATAAACATCAGGCTCCACTGCCTGCCCTGTGCTAAAGCAATGAGAGCGTGGGAGGAAGAAACATCACATTGGGAACACTGAGACCAACAGCTATGGAAATGATAAAGCCTTATGAAATCGACAGCATGTAGGCTACATATTCACCAATTATGATTGCAGGGTTTCACTAAAAGGTGGACATGCTATCAGTACTCCGAAACAGAGCTGTTAAGAGTTTCCAAAAGATGAAGAGCAGCTTATATAGTTTTAAATGGAGAGTAAAAGCTGGATGAACCCAGCAGCTCTTCTAACGCAAGTCTCGTTTCCTATCAGTGTGAAATTTGAACTGTTTGTCTGGACTGTTATTCTCATCTGGCTTTGAAATATTTTGTAGCTTCTTCTTGTCAGGGCTAGCACACTGTCTTGGTTCCACCCTTATCATTTTGAGGTATGACAGAATGCATGTTGCATTTGTTTGTCCTTAAGCTGGTACACTGTGCTGTTTCACGTAGAGTGGATAAAGGGAGGAAAGTGCTTCTGCCTGGTGCCCTCACTGAGTGTCCTGGGGGTGGAAAAGCTTTACAGAGCTGCAAGGTGTTCAATTCCTGGAAAAAAAATCAGAGAGCCTGCAGCACAAACAGTTCAAGGCAAAAGTGATTTTGTCGTTTGTTTTTTTTTTCTTTTTTCTTTGCCTTTTTTTTTTTTTTTTTTTTTTTCCCCTCCTGTCATCTATTCAAAGCTTTTGAGAAGTACCTAGAAGGAAACTGCCTAGGCAGATCCACCCCAAAGCTGTAGCTGATTCGGGGAAACTCATAATAAATGTGGCTGGAAGACAACTCCTAGTATACTGTATTTGTACTGTGGCAAGCAACCACACGTAATCCTGTTGACCAGCTTATCAGATTGCAAACCCTTGCTGTTTTGCTTGTCAAAAAGCTTCTGAATTGATAATTGGTTAAAGTCAACTTATTTTTGTACCAACACTAGTTTCTGTTTACATAATTTTTCTTATTTTTGGGCTTTCAAATCAACAACAACAACAATAATAATAATATAAAATATGAAATGAAATAAATAAAAATAAAATAGAATAAATGTTAAAAGCACTTTCTTTAGCTTAAAATTGTCTTTCATAAGAGTGGGAAGCCATAATTACGCAGTTTTCTGCGTCAGGTCTTACCTTTACCTTGCAGATATGTACAATATTTCCTTCTGGGTTTGCCTCACTTCTCATGTTCTGGAATCACATACAACTTTTTTCTTGAATGACTGTACTACTTTGTTCGGAGGAACTGCGATCAATTGGTACAACTAATTATTTCTTCTGGTTTTATTTCCACTCAGGTGCTTAAAGAAGGAATTATCGTTAATAACCTCCAAAATGCATTTTATGCCTTTACATTTCATCCTTTTTCTATAATTTTGGTCTTCAGCATCACTTCATTTCTCCAGAATGATAGCCTGGTCTTCCCTTGGAACAGTAATATCTTGCAGTTTTGTGTAAATGCAACATTTTAGCAGCAGGCTTCTGTGCAGAGGTCATGACTATGAATATTACATGAGGCTTGTCTCAGGAATGATTCCTAGCAAAAAAACACTAGTCACTTTTCTCTGGCTCAACAATTAAATTTTCAGTGCACCTTCACCTCTCACTTACTCAGGTCTGTAGCCACCTTTTATCAGACCCTGTATCAGTCCTCTAAATGTCTGCCTTTTTTCAGATCATTTCTGCTCAAGTTTTACAATACTCCTCAAATGAATGAGAAGTTATACTGATGTCTTAAGAAAATATTTATTGCTCAGAATTGATCCTTTCATGCAGCTGCATATTCTATTCCTATCAAAATATTTATAGTGCTTAGCAATCTCTGTCAAAGAAACATGGCATTGAACCTTGAAAATTTTCATTGCTTTATGACAGGAGAGGAGCAAATATCTCTGTGTTCCAGTTAGAGGAAGACTGAAAGCCACATCTAAAATGAAGATTTAGGTATATATGCTAGAACTTAGACAGCTAAGTCCAAAACGTCATCCTAAGAAACCTGAATCAGCTATCACTTCACTCTGGAAACACTTTCAATCTCTAGCAGACTTTCCCATTTCCCATGCTTTTAGCTTTCTAACTGCGTGTGCCTGGACCACCTACTGACGTTTTTCTAGAAGGCAAAAAATAATTTCTCATCTAAAAATGGTGAATCCTTTCCTAGCAGCTATATTTTTAAAAACATACCTAAATACACAAACTAAACCATAAAAAATGAACCACAAGAGCAACACAATGGTTCCAATAAAAAATATGATATAATTAATATAATATGGTGTAATATAAGGATAGAATAGAATAGAATAATGTAATTTTATAATATAATGTAATAAGTATAATATTATGTAATATTATAATAAAACATAATACATTGTAATGTAATATAATGTAATATATAATATATTCATATAATTATAATATATACAAAATCATAAGTATATATTATATAACAATATACTTGTATTGTATTATATTATATTACATCACATTATAAATATATATATATAATTAATATAGAAAATAAATCCCAATTTTTGGAAACCAAGAGGCTTGAGAAGGTCCTAAAAGGAGGAGAAGCTGAGAACAGGCAGGGCCAACTGTAACATTGTTGCCTATAGAAGCATGGCTCTCTTGCACATATTCAGGTCAATTAATACATGGGAATAAAGAAGACATGCTCACTGAGCCTAGCTTCTGTTGTGAGCATAGTGAAAGCTCAGAACACCTTCATCAGCACTGCTAATGTGAAGCCAGGCTCAAAGTCTGAGCCACACTATCAGAAATGTATCCAAATGAATGTGCCAGAATTGAAATTCTCATTATTGAGTGGAGCAGTAGCGGTAGGAAGCAAAGGATATGATGACTGTAAAATAATTGCCTACCTCCACCTGCTGAGGACAGGAGTGGCAGTTTTTGTGTTATATGTCTTTCTTGCCATTCGTGAAAATTTATTTCTATATCTGTATTATTAGTACTATATCTGCATTATTCATAGATACTTCATTATCCATAGATACTCTTATTCTAATGACTTTACCATACATGTTAAAATTATTCATATTGGTTGTCCCTTTCTCCCTTTTATTCTTTCATATAGAGACATAAAATAGCTTCAGACAGATATCATAAAATTGATCTGTGGAGCTGTTGGTTCAGTTGTGTCTCAATCACAGGGTGATGTGGGTTGGGGAGGAAATGTTTATGGCCCTGATTGTGTTCAGAAAATTCTGTTGAAATAGTTTCTCAGTGGAAAATATGGGTTTCATCCAAGGTGAAAATATTTTAAACCCATGGACTGAGAACAGGCAGGTCCAACTGTAACATTGTTGCCTATAGAAGCATGGCTCTCTTGCACATATTCAGGTCAATTAATACATGGGAATAAAGAAGACATGCTCACTGAGCCTAGCTTCTGTTGTGAGCATAGTGAAAGCTCAGAACACCTTCATCAGCACTGCTAATGTGAAGCCAGGCTCAAAGTCTGAGCCACACTATCAGAAATGTATCCAAATGAATGTGCCAGAATTGAAATTCTCATTATTGAGTGGAGCAGTAGCGGTAGGAAGCAAAGGATATGATGACTGTAAAATAATTGCCTACCTCCACCTGCTGAGGACAGGAGTGGCAGTTTTTGTGTTATATGTCTTTCTTGCCATTCGTGAAAATTTATTTCTATATCTGTATTATTAGTACTATATCTGCATTATTCATAGATACTTCATTATCCATAGATACTCTTATTCTAATGACTTTACCATACATGTTAAAATTATTCATATTGGTTGTCCCTTTCTCCCTTTTATTCTTTCATATAGAGACATAAAATAGCTTCAGACAGATATCATAAAATTGATCTGTGGAGCTGTTGGTTCAGTTGTGTCTCAATCACAGGGTGATGTGGGTTGGGGAGGAAATGTTTATGGCCCTGATTGTGTTCAGAAAATTCTGTTGAAATAGTTTCTCAGTGGAAAATATGGGTTTCATCCAAGGTGAAAATATTTTAAACCCATGGATCTAAATTGTTGTGTTTTTTTTTCTAGAAAAAGTAATTGTAAGAAGAAAAAGAGGTAATTTCCAAAAAGTAGTGGAAGTGAACGTTTAATGTTTCTTGGTTTCTTACTTATGTGGATTTCCTTGCTTTCTTTACATTATTATGTAAAAATGCAACAGCTGACTTGCTGAAATGGCAAAGCCTTAAACCAAGAGACAAAAGTCAAAAACCACTCAGAGCAAGAGAAGAAGCAATTCTGTTCTAGACCCTTTTATATATTAAAAAATGCAATACTTACACTATGATTGGAATATTACAAATACCTGTGTTTTCTGTTTTATTAACAGCTGCTGTGGACAAATTAGAATGATTTAATGGCAGGAGGTTGAAAAGTGAAGTCAAAGAAGCTATTAAGTTTACTGTAAAGAATGGGGTTTTTTTTTGTTTGTTTGTTGTTTTTTGTTTGTTTGTTTGTTTTTTATACAAAGGTGGAATTTGTGACAGAAAACTGGTTTAAAGAATCCAGTTTAAAATAAAACATACCTGACCAGAATAATGTGCCCTATTGCAGTCATCGTTTCCAGTTTGTGAAGACCCTAAGCTTGGTTTATATTTAATGTATTTTTCCTTCCTGCTCTCATTCTTTTAGTTTTTATGCAAAGCTATGAAAGTCACTCAGCTCCTAACTGAAACATTTTTCAGATAATTTACTGAAATGTGAGATTGTGGTAAAATGTGTAAATAAATTTGCATTTCTTCTCTGAAGTTTTCATACTTATTCTAGTAAGGCATTTTGATTGTTTTATCTCCATTAGATCTAAATTAGGTATTGATTAACCACATCTATTTTTGGTAGCTAATTCTCTCAATATTTGATATATTTTATTAAAAACAATTCTAAGAATAATGTAAGAAATGAAATTTTCACTAAAAACATGGTCACCCTCTTCAGATAACTTTTTGTACTAATTTGGTATCATTTTGCAGAACAGCAGAAAATAAGTGTATTTTATTATTTATATTTTTATTATTTTAAAGCTTTGCAAATGTAGTTAGGATTTCAAGAAAGAATGAGTTTATACAAACACATTTCAGTCTGAGCTGGGCATAACACATTCCTTACAAACTGTAGTAAGTGATTAAAAATCTCAGTTATGTATATTGTGTTTCATGATAAATATCTGAAACATTTGTAGTAAAAGGAGAATGAAGTCTTCCTACTCTTTCTAATGCTGGTTTCACCTGTCCTAGTGATCGGAGGATTACTTGGTCATTGTGGGAAACTGTTCTTTCCTTCCCCACGTAAGTCTAAACAAAATGCTTTCAAGCTAGCAAAGGCCCCCCAATATCGGCTTGCGACTGTCAGGGATGGAAATGTCACATGTAAATGTAATTTTTGAATGCAACCAGCAGTCACCTTATCAAAAATATTTTACAAGCCTAAAGTTGCTCGTAACAGGTCTCGTGCTGTTTATCCCTTGAGGTCTGCTGCAAGAATATGACAGTTCACTGGGAAGAGTTAGGGTGAGGCAAGAAAATGTTGTAGAAAATCTTGAGGAAAACATGGACAAGTCAACCAGGACCTGACTGCTCCATAGACCTATGTAGCAATGACAGAGAACAATCTTCTGATAAATGTTATTTTCAGTTCTATCCAAATCAAACTCAGATACACTGAAGGAGCGGGGTCTTTTGTTTGGATAGAAATTGTTTATGGGTGATTTTATGTTAAAAACAACATGGATTTTTAGCCTTGCATTGGCTTGCTTAGAAATAGAAAGAATTAAATTATATTTCTAAGAAGGGGTCTTTGTGTTCTACCTCTTCCATGCAAACTTTAAGTATTTAGCTATGAAAAATACTACTTTATCTGCTTCCAGAGCATCTGCTTTGTGTTTAAAAAAATGTTTATAGTTCATGGCTTTGACCCTTGTTTCTCAGTCCCTACGTGAAATGTCTCATTTTTCTGTCAGACATGGGTTGCTTGTCCTCACAGCAAGACCTTGGGTTGCCTGTTCTCACCTAGCCCTTAGCATGTGCTGTTGCAATGGTAACTCTTAGCTCCAACAAGACCATGGTGACTTTCTCTATTGCTCACATTCATGTCACCTCTGGTACTGCTTCTATTTTTAGAGAGAAGATTACATCTTACATCTGCAAAAGTATTGTGTTACTATCCTTTAAAATCCTCCTTAAAACTCTGGTTTTGTGCTGCTTGCATAAGTTTTGGCAAAAGATTAGACAGCTGGAGGTCTGAGACAACCAGCCTATCTTGCTGACCAATACTGCAATTTTTTGGTACTTCCCCATCTGTTTGTCTCTTCCCATCTGTTCTTTCTAGTCTTGTTCTTAGATTTTCACTTGTTCAGGGCAAAGATCATCTATTAATTAATGATGATGCAGACCAACTACATTATGCACAATACACTATTACTAGAATGTACAGTCTGCAAGGGAAATAAAATGAATATTAATACCAACAATCATCTCAGTAATAGCAGTAAAACATTTTTAAACTTTCTTTTTTATTTATTTTTAAGATTAAGTTATAAGGAAACATTTATGTTAATTCAAGCATCACTTCTGTCTCAAGTATTACCCAAGAAGTGTCTAAAGAAATTTTGCAGTATTTCAAATACTGCTGTTAGGAATCCCTGTATGTTTTGAATTTCTGTATGTAACCAGTGTTGTCCTGTCCCCTAAGTGCTGTTGTTTTTGTCTTGCTCAGGATTTCTCTTAAGAACTTCACATTGTCTTTACTCTACTGTAGTTGTGATCTGTGTGGTTTCACTGTTTCCCAAGGAGAATTTATTTAATGAATTCAACCTTCAGATTTTTCATCTGTTTGTGGTTTTATGCTGAATACTCATATTTTGTTTGCATGGGTATATAATATTTTTACATGCAAACAATTTGCAAACTATTTTGTTTTTTGCAGAGAACAAGATGTTCTGCTTAGAGTGTATTCATTTTCCTCTACATATTCAATATTTCTTTTACTTAAATGTACACAATATGAATAAGACTGCTTTTCTGAATATATTTTCATATATTCTGTAGCAAATTACTGGGAGTGAATGCTTTGTATGTTCCATAGGGCTGATCTAGGAAATTGAACCTAAAGACAGTGTGTTATTATTGGCATGTGGTAACATGCCTCATTAATTTCATATTGGTTTACTTTCTTTTTCACATACTAGTCCTTAATGATAATTGCTATAGTTGAAATGTTAGTCTGAACTGTACTTCATGTTATGTACACAGAAGTGAGAAAGACCTCATTGATGACCATCACTATTACTTAGATAAAGATTTCAACACTCATTTCTGGTCTTTTCAGACAATTCTTGTAGATTGAGACATTTCTGTTATCCCAGAGACCAGTGATGAAAGGCATAAAACTATAGAAATACAATCTCAGTATATTCTGATTTGATTCCCTCTTAGTGCTTGAACCTTAGGATAATTCACTGTAAACTCTGACCCAGTTCATATAATTCACTGCTTGTTTTCAGTAATCAAAAGTAAAATACAGCCTTGATTCAAGTATATGTTTCCCATTGTTCTGCATTTGCTTATTGCCTAAAATGTTATAATGAGTATCATGCAAGCCTGCCAAGTTTGATGGTGTCTGAAATATTTCTTTAATATGAGACTTTATCTAATACTAATGCCAAAGTGCATTTTGACAACTTTTCTGCTAGCTTGTTTTACACATGTTCTGTAAATTCACATTAGCATTAATTTATGTTGCATGCCAGTAGGAAAGAAACCTGTAAAACTGGAAGAGCAAGGAAGGAAGAAATGAAGATTACACATTTTACGTAAACTGATTGACAAAGTAATTGACAAAGTAGTGTGAGAAGATACTAGACAAACAGAAACAAAAAATTACCAAGGAACAAATTTGGTTTAGTATCTGAAATTGAATGGAAAGCAAGCCAAAAAGGTGTCAGTTGATTCTGTCCCTTTTTTATTGTGGGTTGTTTGGGTTTTTTTGTCTGCTCAAATGGTTAGAACAAAGTAACCAAGACTGAGGCCACCAGAAGTCACCAAAGAGGACAGTACTTACCAGTAAGTTGTAAATGAACTTTTCTTAAAATAAAATATCAAAAGAAAGATTCTTGAAATTGCTGTGCCATTTGAGATGGCATTTTTTTACATTTACATGGCATACATTTTTTACATTTACTTTTATTGAAAGTAAATTATATTTTAATGAGGACATTATTAAGTCAGTATATTTAATGTATGTTTGTGTCACAAGAAAGCAAGCAAATGCTTCACATATGTTTCAAATTGCCATGAACCATCACTGAAAGTGTAGTCCCTCCCCTTGAATACTCTCTCCCATCTTTCTTGTGCCTTTTGTTCTGGCCATACAGAGCCACATCTGACAGCTGAGAAGTTAAAACTAATTCTGTAAAAAATAAATGTGAGTGGTTCAAAGAGTATTGTTTATCTCAGTGGAAAAGGATTCAGCTGATTAGGGCTTCGTCAAACACAGACCTGATGGCTACAAGACTATTTCACAGTTGAGCAGATACCCAACTGATATTAATATTTACAAAGCAGAAGGCAGTTGCCAGTGACATGGTTGACAACAGACTGAAATTCCTGATTGAATTACAAATGAATATGTCCTTAAAAGAAAGTGGAAAGGAGCGAGGAAGGGGAATGATAAAATCTGGCAACATCAGAGGGACCCCCAAGAGTCGGAGGGCTGGATCAAGGAAAAAGAGGGATATAAAAGTCAGTATCCTGCCCCAGCCCAACGGCCTGCAGGCTGCAACCTGAGGACATGGAATAAGAAACAAAATGGAGTCTCTAAAACCACAGGTTAAGCAGTCATTTATGGTTTGTCCTATGAATTCTGAGAGGCAGACACATCTGGGATGTGTTTCTGCTATGCAAAGATGGAGTCTCTTTTTTGTCACTTCTGCCCTTACAAAGTGATTGCAACTGAGTTTTCAGTTGTTTCTTTTGTTGTGTTGGTTTTTGTGGTTTTTTTCCCTTGTAACTTTAAGCCTGTTGTAGAGGTGATTTCAAGGAAATGGTTAAGAAAAAAATAAAATCGTTTGCATCCTTTACACTGAGACTCTCAAGAAGTGCTTGGTATCCCGGCATTGATAGAATGTGTTTTTCCTTTTAACTGCAAGGGCTAGAGTGAGACCTGCAAGACTGGAGTCTGGGTGACTCTTCTAGTGATCAGCATGAATGAAGTAAACTTTCTGCCAGCAACAGTTATGGGGAAAAAGCACTGAAGTCTTAAGGGAGTTTGTAAGAGTGACATGATAACATGTCCTGCTTTTGACAGCATTCTTCTGACTCATTTTTCTGGTAAATTGAGAATATCACTCTAGATTCTAAAGTTTTGTTAATTTTCAGATGCCAAATTAGCAATTTGAAGATAATTTGGTGGTCAATGTCAATTAACTCTTTCTATAAGAGAAAATGCTGCATCTAATAAGCAACTAGTAAGAAGTCTTATATGACAGAACAAAATATTATAGCTTTTAACTCATAGCCACTGAAAAATAACCAGTCACAAAAAGGCAAATAAAATTAGTATACAGAACTGAACATGAGCATACTTTACAATTTGGAAATTAATGAGAAGCACATATACCAGATGTTGCTGAGATGTTGCTGAAATACAAGCAGTTGTGGCTATTTGCTGTAGCAAGTTAAGTTATGGAAGAGTCATAGAATCATAGAACCATTTGGGTTGGAAAGAATGTTAAAGAACATCTAGTTCCAACCTCCCAAACATAGGCAGGGACTTCTCCCACCAGACCAAGTTGCTCCAAGCCCCATGCAACCTGGCCTTGAACACTTTCAGGGAGGGGGCATCCACAACTTCCTGGGACAAACTGTTCTACCACCCTCGCACTAAAAGATTTCTTCCTAGAATCTCATCTAAATCTCCCCTCTTCCAGTTTAAAGTCATTCTCTCCCTTGTCCTATCACTACATACCCTTGTAAAAAGTCCCTCCCCAGCTTTTCTGTAGGCCCCCTTCAGGTAGAGAAAGGACACTATAGGTCTCCCTGAAGCCATCTCTTCTCCAGGCTGAACAATCCCAACTCTCTCAGTCTGTATTCATAGGAGAGGTACTCCAGCCCTCTTGATGATCTTTGTGGCCCTCCTCTGGACTCATTCCAAGAGCTCCATGTCCTACTTATGTTGGGGACTCCAAAACTAGATGCAGTACTCCAGGTCTCACAAGAATGGAGTAAAGAAGAATCAGCTCCCTTGGCCTGCTGGCAATGCTTCCTTTGATGCAGCCCAGGACATGGTTGGCTTTCTGGGCTGCAAGCGCACACTGCTGGCTCATGTTGAGCTTCTCATCAACCAACAAAGCTTTCTTTTCAAGCTATGTTTTTTATGAAAGTTCTTCTAATTTGTTGTGTGTTCAGATTTGGGGCAAGGGAAAAATGTTTCTACAGGTGGAGAGACAACAGTTCAGCCATTCTATATGTAAAATACATTTATATCAACTTGCTTTCATTGTAACACAACTAAACCCCTCCTATCTCAAGATCAGGCTCTGTCTGGCTGCTACTTATATAGTATTTGTATTTTACTGCTATGAATCTGCTGTTAGTGAAAATTAATATAGCTTATGACCACCACTGGAAAATGCTATGAATAATCTAGATTTTACTCCAGGAAGAAAATTCTGAGCTGCTTCAGTAAGCCCTGTTTCTCCAAATAACTTGTAGAGAATCTGATTGACTCTGAAAACTTGTGTTGTTTGCTAGGAACTTGTTACGTAATTTCACGATATTTCTTTAGCTGGGGTAGACTTTTTAATTTTTTTTTTTCTGGGATTTTACAGAAGACTTTGCACTTTGTTTGCTAAACAGTGATCTCTTCAGTGATAATTAGAAGGTTTGACATCTTTGGCTGCAAAGTATTGGCCTAGTGATATAGTACTGAAATAGATGAATTCTGTTATGCGTCATACACAGTGGGTGGATATTGGCAGTATTGATGGTTCCCTGACTTTCAGTCTTTTGATGTTGATTCAGCTTGTATCTTATCTATTCCAAAACCTTGATTTTCTTCATGTGTCTCCAGCATAGAATTAATGCAGGAGCAATCTCCAGTGCCACAAAATAAAAATATCGTTTTCAATATTTGACTCTGTGTGTAGCTGGATATGAAAATTACTGGTCTTTCCTGTTATCTTTAGCTTACCTGCCAAGCAAAGACACTTCTCAGAATGACTTGAACATTTTCAGATTAATATATTTAATAAGAAGCTGTGGACTTTTCATTAGTTTTACTGGAATGCAACAAACTGTCTGTCAGAATTTCACTGGCTCTTTTTCCATATAAGTGCTATTTGCCTTCCATGAAACCCAATTGGAAAAGTAATAAAAAGAAGGAATATTGTTTTGTTAATAATTCAAAATGAGATCAGGGTAAAGTAACTAATAAATTCAGGTTGGACATAGGATTGTTTATTGTGTATCTTCTGTCATTAAAAGTACTAAAAATAGTTCCCTTTCTATATATTGGTTAGTCTTTGTATATTATGAATAGCATTGATATTTAAAATACAGCCTGGCTAGAAATAAGCAAAGACATTTTCCTCATTGCTTAATTTAGTTCATTCTACTGTACCCTTTCAAGAAGTCATTTAACATGAGACGGTGTTAAATGTGACAGAAAAATATTTTTATGTTTTTGTAATTTTTTATTATTTTTTTTTTCTTTCGAGAAAAAGCACTTATCACTTACAGGCATGTGGTCCTAATCTGAAAGATGAATTGGTTCATTCACTTCAAGTACCACATAACCATTCACACACCATCGAGCTTAACACTATTAAAGGGTAATTTCCCCTGTGGGAGCTATGCCCAATACGGCCACAATGTCTGTACAGTGACTTTTTATCTTTCAATGGCAGGTAAGGAGATTTAAATAAAAGGCTTCATCAAGAGTGCAATCACAGACATATTCTTCCTATTGAAATATCTGTGAAAAAGCAAATAAACACTCCAAAAAATCTGAATGTTCCTAAACATTACCAAGAAGACTTCACTCTACAGCTCCCACTTTGAAACTTTGTGTTGGAATCACAGCATGTGAGATGCCTCATGGGCTTGGCAGTAGAGGACAGGAAATATGGTAAAATTTGCATTTCCTACTATGATCTGAATGTAGTCAAATGTTTCACAGTAATCAAGGAGTATACTTTGTCTTCATCTCTTATAATCACCAGGGTTTTTTTTAAATTTATCATCACTTCTTTGAGTTGTCTGCAATGACTCATTCAACACTCTATGATCGTAACTACTGAATTCTAGCAAAGTCTAAGTCTACAGTGAGGTTTCCTTTAGAAAATAGTGTTTTCACATGTTCTTCCTCAAATATTTGGGGGCTAAAGTATTAACTGTGATTATTTTGTTTAGTTTCACCTAAAGATGGATTTTCCAGGGTTGCCATTAAAATAAGCTTTCTGAGTAAAATACTGGGAAGTTCCAGAAAGCATTCTAGCTTCCTTATTTTTCTGTAAGAAGAAACAGTATTTTTCACCTTTTCTGCTTTCAACATTTAATTACTTTCCTTCCCAGGAATTCACACTAGACTGTACAGGCTTTATTTTTCAATTAGTTTTTTTTGTAACTTAAGGACACAGAGTGTGCTGTCTTTGATTTGAATGGAATCACCATTAAGCCTAAACGTTTTTTTTTTAAATGAATGCAGTTTTACACCCAGACTCACAGCTCAGAATCAGCTTGCTAGTGAAGCCAAAGTGATTTACATGCCCTGTAGCTATTAATTTAAAGCTTTGCTAGATCCTAGGCATATTTAGAAAACTATTTTGATAAAATATGAGTAATCCAAGTGTTATTCTTCATGTCAGGGAAGTCCTGCTGAGATCTGCAAGACCTCTGTGTAGCAGTCTCATCTGCAAGCCAAGTTGCTTGGCTTTCTAAAATCACATAAAATCCAGGTTCTGCTCAAAGTTGTGTAGTTGGTACATCAACAGTGCTGGCCTTTTACCCAAGGGTTCAGGGCTTAACACATTAATAAATCAAAGGCTCCAAAATACTAATTCTCTCTTGTGCCTGAGGGAAGTTAACTCACTTCTTCCAGATGAATGTGCTTCCCTGCAGCGATTGAAGGCAAAAGCAACATTCTCTTCATTTTATTGAACCTATTCAACTTTATGTTGACTAAAGCCAAACCTCAGTTGGGTCAAAGAACATGAAAGTGTGAGCACTTGGCTATCCGTAGCAATTCATCACACATCTGAAAGGAAGAAGAAAAATAAGAAATGCCGAGTTTCAATCCTCCTTTCTGAAAAATGTCTTACTGTTGCATACTAAACATTACTTAAATCAAGCCTTTAATCCCAGAAGTGCTTGCAAGTTTTTTTCCCAGATGAGACCCAAACAGGAAACTTTTAAAAAATAAATTTTATATATATATAAAGTATATATATATGTCATTATATATATAGTTTAAGTGATTTGAAACTGCACAGCACAAAGACTCCCACACAAAGTTTTGTTCCACTGAAATCTCTGCACTAAACTCTGCAATTTTTCCCTTAACTGCAAGCTGTCAAGAGCAGATCTTGTCAAGAACACTTCGATATTTCTTACATTGTATATTTAGTTATTAATATTGTTTACTTGGGATGTTGATGATGGATAAAATTCACCCACAGGCAGACGGGCAGCTAAGGGCCACTTAATTTCTTTGTAGGCCTGCAGGTTAGCCTTAAAATAGAAATTAGGTGGGGCATGGCCTTCCCTCTTTTCCCCCCCTCCAAACAGGACTAAGTTAGATGTAAATTGCAATAACTTAAATAAGTAGAATAGATTCCTTGACAAACTGTATGACAAGCTACATAAACCCTCACTGCTAAATCCAAGCTGTGGATTTAACTTTGTTTTGTGTTGTATTAAAGAGGACAGAATGCAGTGGTCAGGAAGCCCCTTGCATATTTGCCTGCCATAAAGCTAGTTTTTACCTACACCTCTAGTGGTAAAAGGCAAGCTGAATCCCTTGCTGGTATCAGGGAGTGATTTCATGTATTGAGCTGGACTCTAAGAACAGGAATTTCTTCTAAAACTGGAAATACCCTTAAAATGCCACAGAAAATGTCAGGGGTTTAGGTATTTCCTTTTATAGCTCTTAAAAATAATCTTTCTTTTTTTTTAAGTAAAATTAGACATAAAAGATAATAATTTACCATTGAAGTGTGATATTAAGCACTCAAAAGTCTGGTAATGAAAATGTTCCCACAGTAGCCATAACCTGTCATCAGATTTCACAGGTGACTTCTCTTTAAGCATTCAGTATAGTGCAATACTTTGAATGTTAGTGAGAGGTAATAAAAAAAAGTAGGTATGTAAAATGGCTAAATTAATCATGTGAGATTTGATTAGTGTTTTTCCTATGACTTTATATTGATTATAGTTAATTTTATTTAGCTTCTTAAGAATAAATAATTAAATTCAATAGGAGTAATTTTATATTATTCAGAATATAATCATAGAACCATAATGTAATTTTGAGATAGAAAGTAGATAAAAAGTTCATTCAGGGGTTTAACATAGCTGTCTGTATACCAGACCAAAGGTCCTGTGTAGCCAACAAAAATAAAGGCTATTTTCCTGTGAAAAAGAATGCCCAAAAAATTGCATTTCGTATAAAATCATGTGCAACTCACATATTGCAAATATTCTCATGTGTGCAAAAAATTATGAATCAAAATGCAAATAGTATTGTCAGATTAGATTCAATTTATTTTACAGATACAAATAAAAATAACTTTTGTTGTCTTTGCTATAATGTTTCTGAGCCTTCCAACAGAATCAGTCAGTTTAAAACCCTGTTGCCTTCCTGTTTTAATTTCTGATTCAATCAGTTAAAAATAAGGATTTTTTTTACATTATAATTTTATTAAAAATTTTACTGCAATGTTTTTAAGATGTATTCTCAATAAATGTAAAGTATTTGCCAAACTTCTTGAGCTTATGCAAGAGTTAGCTCCATTTATAGCTGTATCAGTTCAAAGGAACCCTTAATTTGATTGTGATTAATTCAATAGATAATATCTAATCAAACTGTTGTTTTTTTAAAGGAAATTTAAAGAAATGGAAAAGTATGAAGATAAAATACCCCCAATAACTTTACTTTCACTAAAATTACATTGTAGAAAACCTCAGGATTTGGGGATTTTTTTTTTAGTGTTTGTGTTTTTTATTTGTGTTTGGTTTTTTTTATTGGTTTAGCCTTCTATTCAAATCAACAAACAGGCTTCATTTTATGGTGCTGGCAAGAGGATTGAAAAAACTCAATCTCTTTAAGAGATCCCATTCTTTCTGATCAAGGTACCACATATTGAACACATTGAAAATGTTGGTTATGTTTTGTTTCCAAATTACTATTTCATTATCAGCTTCAACTCTTATCTACATGTCTTATATTCAACTATAACTGTTATATTCCAGAGCTATTTTTTCCATTCTTCATGTCAATATAGTTGTTACTAAAATAGCTTGCAACTGATCATTTTGTCTGTAAGTTCTGCCAGTAAATGTTGGCAAAAATGTGTGCAGAAAGCAATATGGATGAGGAATAAATACAGTTGAAGTAAATGCAATATACCTTCCTGATCAGAGAAATGTGTTTGAGATCTTTCAAGTGTACAAGACTTGGGAGTCTAGTAGCTGTTGTGACAGAGGGGCAATTAAGGCCAGGTAAAGGACAAGCTCACTTTCTAATTTTCTGAGACAAAGGAAGCCATTTATTTTTAGTTTAGAGAAACTGTAGTTTTAAGAGGCTGCAGAGTCCAATTCTGTGAGAACGAAGGAGAAAAGTTGTGTTGGTTTTGTTACACCCAGCTCTGGTGAGCAGGTTCCCGCAGTGACCAAGGCTGAGGGCAGGTCTGTCCTGTGCAGGTGCAGTGGCTGGAGGGGCCCAGGGCAGCCAACCTGCTCTGGCAGCCCAAGCATTCCATACCATAAACATCACTCACCCGCACTGTAAATCAGGAGGTCTGCAGGGATGTCTGGGGCTTCTACCATGGCTGCCTTCCTGAGAGGGTCCCAGCCATCTCTGCAGTCACCCCACACCTGAGGCTGCTCCTCTGCCTGCTGTGGCCATCGTGCTCCTGCTGCCGCGCTGGCAGCCTGGGCATCGAGCTGGCACTGCTGGGAGACACAGCTCCCATGCTGTCTGCACTGAGTGCAGCTTTGTGTCTTACATTAGGCAACAAAGGAAAAAAGAAGAGGGAATTTCAGTGTATACTGGAACTGCCTGGAGGAGAAGTTGAGAGAGATGCTAAAAATGTCAGGAGCTGGAGGGACAGAATGTAAATCTGTGAAGTTTTGTAGTGCTATGTGCATGTTGGAGCAAGCATACTCTCTCTGAGTTTTTAAGAACTCTTCTGCACTCCTGAAAATTTAGTACTTTCAAGTAGACCGAGCTATTTGAAAGTGTTATTCTGGAAGGGCAGAAAAAGTCGAGTCAGCATCCTGTCACATGATCCTGGCCACAAATGAATCTGCCAGCATAAAGGGCACTAACAAGATGGTTTCTGAATTAGAGATGTAGCTAAATTCATCTGATAATCCCTGACATTGAAAACTAAATAAACTAAATGAGAATCCTTTCTTATGTACTTATAAATTCTCTTGGGTTGGAAACTGTCTTGCAGTTGGAAAATATTGTGAGACCTGTCCTCTACCATAACTGTTGCTTCTGTTGATAATACACTATTGAGAAAGAAGTGCAGAAGCATATAAAGTATTCTTTGTGAGGGAGGATTTGTTAATTTTTTTAAGAGATGTGGGAGAAACCCGTGTTTGGATTAAAGACATTGTGAATTTAGGCAATTCAATGAAGCATACAGAGCTCAGTGCTGTAAGGCACTGATCCAAAAAAAAACCATTTAAATACCTGCCTGTTGTCAGGCTTCTGAATAATGCTGTAGCAGGAAATGGAATTTTTTGTATTCTTGAAGGTGTATTTCAGTGCTTTTTGTTAATAGTCTCTTAAGGCATTGCAAGTTTGAGCCCTTGAGAAGCAAGGATTAGCAATAAAGAACTAGAAATAATATCTCAGTTCATGAAGTTACAGCAAAAAACTGGGCAGGAAAGGGTATTAAAGACCACATGGTGTTGCTAACAGAAAACTTTAGTTTCTTCATCATAGAGTGTGTTGTTACATTTCAAAAAGCTAAGATTGTAAACTAGATTAGATCACAGAATCACAGAATCACAGAATCACAGTATCACAGAATCACAGAATGTTAGGGGTTGGTAGCCTCTCTGGCATCGGCTCACGACAGGAAGGGACCTCTGAAGATCATGGAGTCCAACCCCCTAGTCAGAGCAGGACCGAAAACTAGGGCAGATCACAGAAAGGCATCCGAACAGGTCTTGAAAGTCTCCAGAGAAGGAGACTCCACAACCTCTTTGGGGAGCCTGTTCAAGTGCTCATCATAGATATTGATGTTAATGATGTTATTGAAATCAGAATAGCAATACTGAAATCACTATCTGATTAACTACTCAGTTTTATAATCATATGCTGTGATGCCAGCGTAATTCCATAATGCTGACTCTCATTTTAACATATTCATATGGTGGCTTGAGGTATGAAATAAAATGCCAGGTAGACCAGAAAAAAGGTATGTAAATCTATTTAGGAAGGTGAAAAAATATATTCACTATCTTAAATAGAAATATGAAGGAGAAAGAGGAAGGAAATTACTGCAGCCATGTGCTAAATATTTGGGATTAATATAATGAAGTAGAAAATCACTTGTGTTTTTCACTCTGACTAATGCAAGTAGAAGCCCTAATGGGTTTTTGTCTCTCTTTGGATCTTGATTATTCATGGGTTTCTCTAGAAATACAGAAATGTGATACTTCATCCTGGGATGCTGGTTAAAACAAAAGAAAAGCAGGCTGTTGATGCTGCTGCTGTTAAATTATTGTTTATTTCCTTTTGTGTTTTGTTTTGTTTTCCCCTGTGTCTCATATAAAATATTGAAGTCTTCTTAGATTCCTTTGAGTCACAGAACTGCACTGTCAAAAAGACACTAGAGTGTTCATATGGCTCCTGCATTCTTTATAATTGTAATTATATTTCTAATTTGTAATTCTGAAAAACAGAATACTAAGTGACTCAAAAATCTCCTTGAAACTCTGTTTCCATATCTCAAGGTTGGGCTGTCATACCCCGAGTTTTAGTACTGGCAAAGGTGGTTAACTGATGCTGGTGGTGTTTTCAGTAAACTATAAGGATAATCTGTTTTTTTTCAGACATGATGTACCTAAAAGATTTGAACTCTTTCAGGATTTGTAGCAGACATACACCTGCCACTGAAGTCCTGATCTTAATTTTCATTTAGATGTTTAAACATCTTTGAAATTTTTCCCTTTGCTCTGGCCCAGTTCTTCTTGAATTCTGTAGGTATTTCTGTGAGGTTTAGATAGTGTCCTAAATGAAGATCTTGACGTTTATATGATGCCAGTGTAGCATCATTTCACTTGACAACTGAAGTTTTGAAATAAGGCTTCAGAAATTAAAAAGCCTGTGCAGATTTAGCGGCTGCCACCTAATTTTCACATTCATATACTGCTTAAGACTTCAAAGCAGAAGTGATATCTGGGGAGAAGAACAGCCTAGATCCAACTTCCAGGCACATGAAGCACTGAGCAGTGCCTGCTGATAGGCCATCAGATGGCTTTCCTTGCAGTCACAGAGAGCCTCTGTACCAATAACTTCATTAACTTGCTTTTCCCTGCCAGCTTGTGCAGTAAGAGCAATACAGCTTGTACGAAGGCAAGTCTGGCATAATAACTGACAGTAAGAAGTGCAGTGAAATCACTGTAGGATTTAAAAAAAAAAAAAAAAAAGCCCGGAAACTGTCACTACTGAGCAATATCTCTGTTATTCTATGATTAATACTCCTTTTTCTGTCAAGAGCCTTCTGCAGAGTTGACATCTGCAGAACATAAATCAGTAGACTGTTCTGGGAAGGTGAGCTAAGAGCTTCCAAAAAAATCTAAGCCCTTGGAATAACTTTATTGAAGCAAAGGTTTTTAAAATTCTGTGGTTGTATTTTCATAAGACTGCAAAATCTAACTTGGGGTGTCAGAGCAAAGTAGCTCGTTTAAACTTGCCTGAAGGGATTTCTGGTGGAGAAAATCTGTGAGCGTTGCACACGTTTCATTACCCAGATTCTTAGATAGACAGTGAAATTCTTCTTGCCATTAACATTTTCAGGAGTGAGAATTTTGACAACTGAACACATATGTAGGACTGGTCCTTCAAACTGTGTACCAGTCTGGTGCGGTTCTTTTGAATGAAAGGAAAGCCACCAATTTATGCCAGCCAAGACTCTGAGTCATATTTTACTGAATGGTGGCTGATCAGCTTTCTGTGTAAACCAGTGCTTGCCTAATACTTTTTCTTTCCTGCTTTGCATTAGGACCCCCTCAGAGAACTGTTTCCCCCAGACAAGACCATGAAGAAAGGAAGCATGACAAAGTCTTGGACAAAGGCAGTGAGAGTGGGACTTCCTGTAACGACTTGTCCACCTCAAGCTGTGACAGCCACTCAGAAGCCAGCACTCCTCAAGAAAATGCCACCAGCACTCAGCCATCCACAGCCCACCAGCCAAATACTCTGACTTTGGATCGTCCGTCTAAGAAGGCCCCGGTGCAGTGGATGCCACCACCAGATAAACGCAGGAACAGTGAACTCTTTCAAACTCTCATTAGCAAGTCCAGAGAAACAAATCTTTCCAAAAAGAAGGTATGTGAGAAGTTGAGTGTTGAGGAAGAAATGAGAAAATGTATCCAAGATTTTAAAAAAATCCACATTCCAGATTACTTTCCAGAGCGCAAACGTCCCTGGCAGTCTGAACTCTTACAGAAATATGGGTTATAGTAATCAACTCTTTCATGACCTATCTCTGGGGCATTTGATGTTCATTAAGTTGCCACTAACTTAGTGATGTCCTTCTGGCCAACTCCGCCACCAGAGCTATTCCTG
>NW_009970716.1:1836496-1859247 GCF_000747805.2 Chaetura pelagica
TTCCTGCTGCTTATTTCTTTCTGTCAACAGTGGATGTTGGATAGTACATGGTTTCTTTAAAAATATATATGTAAAAAGATAGAAAATTAAAAAATAAAAAAGGCATCTCATCTAAACCACTTCATAATAGCAAAGAAAAACATGCATGGTCAAGAAAGATGGGTTTTGAACTGTAGTCAGTTGAGCTTCATAATTGTTTTGGAACTTTCCAAATAAAAATCTCATTCATCTGTTAACGCCTCATTTTATGTCACCAATGAAAATGACTCAGACTTGCTATGGATTAAGAGATATAGGGTTTAAAATTCTATTGAACTGGTTTCAGAACTAATTCCCAACATTCTTTCAATGTTAATGCAATAAAACAAATACCTATTTTGCATGAGCACAATATTCCAAATAAATCACACGAGAACAAGAGGTTCTGTAGTTTGGAGAATTATTTGTTTGATACCAAGCCTATAAACGTAAAATGTCTAAGGGATTGAATTTACTTTGTTCTGGATCTGTGATTTTTTTGTGTGTACAGTGTTCTCTATGTAAGGATGGTATAAATATGCCTTATACTGTTTTATTGTTGCACCAACAACATTCATCTATTAGTGCTTGTCAGGATTATTTCTGTGAAATGCAAACTTATGGCAGATTGTGAAAATTGGTTTGATGGTCTGAAAGTTTCTGTTATGTTAGTTACTAAAACTGGACAAAAATAAAAGAGAATTTAATGTATTTATTAAAAGAACCATCTGGTAGATTTTCTTGGCTATCATTATCTTCTTTCTTTTTTAAAAATAGAATCAAGCAAATTGTTAATTTTTGTTTAACTTCTTCATGACTACTCTGCTAGGAAAAAAAAATAAAAAAAAGAAAGAAAAAAACAACTTGTTTCAAGAGCAGGTGAAAAATATTTAGGGTAGTGCCATTTAATTGGAAGCCCCATACAGACTCTCAAAGGGGAAGAGAGTTACCCTAAGCAGCAAGGAATTAACTAAAAAACAGAGTGGTTTTACTAATAGAGCTAAAAGCCATTCCAGCTTGTCAAGTTCACAAAAATCAGCTTAGAAACAAAAGATTTAAAATATCACAGCATAGTGCGCTAAAATTACAAAAGAAAATATTTCCATGACTACTCAACTCTGTATGACAAACTTGTTCTCTCAGCCGAGATACAGGAAAATCAATACCATTCTCATTACACCACCACCAAGAAGACAATGGTGGTTCAGACACCCTCAGCTGGAATGGGTAAGGACAGCTGGAATTTGCAATGTGCACACACAGAAACACAGATGCGCTTTTAGAAGGGTTCATCCTCATACATATTCTATAGCAGGAACTGTGCAGTTGTGTCAGAACTGATCATCAGAATATCTGATGGTTATTTTAACTGGTTTAGTCAAAGTAAAGAGGACTTCTTGTATTGTAATTTCTAGGGTTATTCTAATGCCTGTATTACTCTTCTGTCCTCTAACAGGCCTCTTTGAGAAAGACTGTGTACTATAGCTCTGTAACTATCCACTTTTTCTTTTCCCTTTTAAACATATCCAGTGCTAGTTGCTCTCCTACTCAATTCATCTCCAACATTTTGCCTTTTGACAACACCTTTATAACTTGGAAGTGAATATCTGGGATAAGTATAGTCTGAACTGATGCAGTCCAGTCTGAAATCATTCGGCTTCTCAGCTCTGCCCTTATGTTCCTTGCTTGCTTCTTTCTTTGGGGCCTGTAAAATGTATTTCTTCTTTTGAAAGTTATTTGCTTCCTAGAAACACTTAGCATTTGCTTTTTCTCTGTTGTTTAATCTTTCAAGTCTTTCTAGACTTGACTCAATGAAATGTCCAACTATTTAACCATGACTTACTAACCACCAGTGGATATAATTCTGTTTTGTTTTGTTTTAGTCTAAAAACAGACTATTATTGAAAGCTTTTGAAAATGTCACACCTGGTTTTCTTCTGTCCTTTTGAATTTATCTTTGTTGCACTTCTCACACCTTATGCTGTTCCCTGTTACCTTAGTTTAGGCTGTTTCCATCTGGGATGATAACTTTTAGGTTCAGACAGTATCTTAACTTTCCCATTAAACATTGCCATTTGATTTGCCACCTTAGTTATCCTCAGTACTCCAGTCAGTACCTGCTCATGCTATGCCTAGGTGTTTGTTTGACCTATCCATCCATTTTAATTTGTCCGTATATAAATACATTTATGAGCTTTTTATTTCTTGTTTATTTTAACGTAGTATCTAAATTTTCTTAGAGCATTTCATTCTTGAGGAGAACAGAATATTATCTTAATACGTACCCTACCTAATACACGGGCAGCATATGATTTATGATAATGTTAACTGCTTTCTGTCTCTTTACAAGACATGTGAGTGATGTGGCAGATAAGCTACGTTGCTGTTGCTTAGCAGCCACACTGGCATCTTAAGAGGAAGTGTTTTGGTTTTGGAATTGCACAAAGTACAGTGTCCTTCTTTCAGAGTGAAAAATTGGGATGTGTCAAAGAGAAAGTGGGAGAAAACAATGTCTCCAGTGAATCCTTTGGTCATATTCTCTAATTCCCATAATGCTTTTCATCCAGTTCACTCAGTTACAGCTCCAATCCTATCTAAAAGCTTATTGATCTACAGTTTTCAGATTCCAGCCTGTAACTGGGCAGAAAGCAAGCTGAGACCTTTGGCTTAACAGAGTTGCTTGCAGGCGGTTAGATGGCTAAGGCTGGTAGGGAATTCCCAGGTGAAGCAAGAGAGTTGGGTATCAGAAGCATACAAGGGCTTTGACTGCTTCCCTTCATCTTCCCTTTTTCTTACTTTTCTATGATAGCTGCCTTTTGTTTTTCCATTTAAGTCTTCTTTTTATCATAGTTTCAGTTATTCACTTTGTTACACACAGGAATACTCTACCATAGGAATCTATGCCTTTTTTTGGACTTCAGAGGAGGTGGGCAGTACATTAAAGTTCCACTCTATATGAATTTTATTATTTTAAAACATAACAATTTTCTTTAAAAGAAAGAAAGATCAAAACACATTTTTCAATCTTAAATTAAGAGGAGAGTAAATAATACATAAAGTTTGTATTTTTCCTCCATATTTCATTTCCAATTTTCATGTTAATTTCCAGTTTTAGAGAGTTATATCTTATAGTCATAATAACAACATATTTAGTTAAATGTCATTAAAGACCAAGTAGGTTTTAATCAGCAGTTGCTATTATAAATCATAATTGAGAATTGTTTTAATAATATAGATAAACATTAAAAACAGACAAAGGAGTAATACAACATGTAAATGAAGCGTATTTCTGGAAGGTAAGCAATTCTCATTACAAATTGAATTCTTTCTTTTCCAGATTTTTTTTTCTAAATCAACACAATCCCTTAAGTCATCATATTATTGGGAATTCAGATTGGAATACATATCCCTTTATGTTTTTCAGCCAAATTCAGTTCTTAATTTTTATCATGTTCAGCAATATAGAATGCTATATTCTACATTATTATTAAATTATTTGGAGCTGATAAAACTCAACCAATCTTTTTTCACAAGTAGTCTCCCAGTTAGGGTAATATTTCACAAGAGTAACATCAGAATCTGCAGAAAAAAACCTCTGTTATCATTGCCCATGTTTATTCACTATAAAAGTTGATTTTAAGACCTCATAACGGATGTTATGTGTGCCAGTTGTAATATACTTTATTGTTCTAACTGAACAGATGGGCAATAGAGATACAGTTTTGCCATACAATGATGTTTACACCTTTAAAATGTGTGAACAAAGATGAGGATTACATGGAGTAATTAGTCTACTCCTGAAGGAATATTTCTGAGCCCTTCTTCCACTAACATAAATTTACCAGTCGTAGAATAATTGAAATTAATTCTGAAACAGGATTTTAGAATTCACTTTGATTCACTTTGAATGTATTTTTAACATCCTAAATGATATAAAAAGCATCGTTTTGAGGTCTTCTTAAAAAAAAAAAAAAGTGCTTATGCAAAATCATTTGACTTGCTAATGCTGTCTTTGTTCAAGTAACGATATTCAAAAATGTACTTCCTACTGGAGATGGAAAACCCAATTTAGTTTACTTGGTAATGAGAGGGCAATGGTGGGTTCCCTCTATGAATGACTTATGTCCTCTAACCAAGCTCTTTAGAATCCTCAGAAGTTCTAAATAAACCTTCAGCTCTTTGCAGGATCACACTACTGGTATGACTCACCATAAAAATAGTATTCACACATCACTTTATATATTGGAGGCCATCACGTAGTTTCTTCTTTTCCAGGATCTGTTGTCTAAAAGTAATTTCCAACCTGTTTCATATTTTCTGCTCTATCCCTCTCTTTTTCTTTGTTACTATGGATGTTCATAATATAACTTTTACTTAAGAGCTTATCTGTTCCTTGCTTGAAGGTACATATCGAGATTCAGAAGTGACTACTACAGTCTTCACACTGAAAAATCACGGGGGAAACTGGGCACACTTGGGAGTGTTGCTAGTTTGAATAACCTCTATATGACAGGAAGATGCCATACAGCACAAGTTGGAAGGCAAAGTCCTGTCACCCTGCAGCTGGTGCTCTATTTCACCCTGTTGGGTATCCAATACCTTTAGCACTGTTCAGTCACACAATGAAGCCAGCCACAAAGATATTATTCACCAATAAATGAGCTGCTGGTGCTGTCAGCATCCAGTTTGCCATCCACACCTGCTGTGTGTTGCACTGCAGCTAAAGTGGTCATCCTAGGTCAGATATGGTGATGCTGGGCTGCACAAGGCAGAGGCAGGTAAGAGCTGTAAGAGCTACTACTTGCTGTCCTGAATTACCAAGTCCTGTTGTCCTTAGGTGCAGATCCCCAGCAGAAGATGGAGATCTCTGCTGCTGTAGCACACTGTTCCTTCTTTGAAACTGGGCTCGTGAGAGGGTGAAATGGCATGCTGAGAAAACAGAATACAAATGGTGCCTAGAGGAGAAACTCAGCACTGATTGTGCTTCCATCTGTTTGGAGCCTGTCACCCTGGCACTCCTCAGCTGTAGGCATTAGATTGTGTAAGACACACTGGGGAAAAGCGCAAATGGAGTGAGCAGTCTCATGATTACAAGAGAATAAATATTTGGGAATTTCTCCTCCCCTAAGGGCTCCTCCTCTTCTTCCTGGGCTGTCTCTTCTCCTCAGATAATAAGAAAGGAAAAGGGATTGTGAAAACCTGTAATAGACCAGATGGAAGTAGTGAGAATTTCTGTGCCTCTGTGTCGTATTGCCTTTTAAAATTCCTATATTTCTTCACAATGTTAAACTTTATGTTCCTTTATATACAGAACAGGAGAATGCAGAAGTAGCTTAATGGGATTAGTTCTAAGAGCCTCTAGACCTCTAATCTTTCATACACATATTAGATGAAGTTCTTGTGTTGAGCTTCTTAAGTGTTTCAATTAGAATGCAGCGTAATGTTTAGCAAGAAGTCACCCAAGAACAGATGAGTACCAGTAACAAGAAGTAAATTAAATTAACATAAAAGAAAGGGAGATTACAAATAGGCAATAAATAACCTTTCCAAATTCTGAAACTACTTTTAATGTTAAAATGCTATCACTCTATTGACTATCTGCTTAACATTCATGCAATTCATTAATTTGATATGGGTCAATTCATAATGTGCCCAAAACGTAGACTCCTCATGATAAATTTCTGAAAGATCGTCATAATAAATTTATGGTGGACCTCTTAAATCTAAATTTTGACAGTGTGCAACATCTGATGGAATATTTCTTATTCCTACTAGATGTCTAGTTTGGACTAGGATGAAATGTGGAAACCATAAATCAATGACCCTGAAAAAGCTTTTATCTGTTTCTTTTGCTATTTAGGTGAATTGTGTGCTTCATGTGGTATAACTTTTCTGTCAAAAGTAACATTAGATACAATGCAGCACAAAACAGTTGCTGACACTTTGGCCCTGAATTATTCTGATTTATACTGACCCTTGATTTAAATTATGTTAGTAAGCTTCTGACATCAGCAGCTAAAATGATTGCTGAGTGGTAGAACACCTGCAATACAGTTGAGAGATGAACTTAAAGAAGATAGGGTTAAAAATGGTCCTCTGTGCCACTGCAGTTTTGGAGGCATCACAAAGGGTTACAAGCCCCATCCCTTCCAGGACAGGGCACATGGTGCTTCTCCCTCTGCACAGGGAGGGTCAGGAAGCCCTCTTGTATCCTTGCCCGGGAGAAAGCTTGATTTCACCATCTTGCAGAACTAAGCCTACTCTTTGGAAAGAAACAGTTCCTCTTTCACAAGTTTTATGATTCTCATTGTGAATGTTCTTGTGGAAACACTAAGCAGAGCCCTTTTGGTCCCTAAAGAGAAAGTAGACTTGGCTTCTATTTTTGTGGCTACAGTCACTAAATTTATGTGAATAATTACTTGGAACTTCCCCACCAAGTGCAGGTCTACCTTTTAAAGCCTGTCTTGTTACTCTCCTTGAACTTCTCCCAACTGTTCAGTAGTCTTTTGGAGAAGAAATACCCACAAATGAACATATTCTAGTTTGGTCAGTAATGGAAGAACAGAGGTATAAAGAAAGGTTATTCCCTTCCTGCACTGTGATGGGATGTTTCCATATATATAATATACAGAATTCATTATTGCATGTGCTTTTTTACTGTCTCCTTATAATCCAAAGTTATCCTACGTTTCATGCCTTTTTTTCTTTTTTTTTGTTTTAAACTTCTCTGTCTCCTGCTTACTTCATCGCTCTGGAAATACACAGTCCAGATTTTCAATTACTTCTAAGCAAACCACTTTCTTCAAAAGTTCGGTTGCATTTTGCCTTTTCCTAGGTTTCTAATTATTCATGAGTCTTACTTTTCTTTTTTTAAAACTAAATTTAATGAACATCCCACTTATTTTTATCTTAGATAATTAGGGAAGATGGCAAATAAAACATATGAGAGAGATTTTCAAAGACACACAGGTGAGAGATCCTCAGTTCCCTGTGGCATTTACTGAGACTTGGGCACTTAACTTTTTTTTCCTGTCTCTGAAAAACTCATTTATTTCTGCAGTGATCCTTGTGCCCTTCCTCTCATCTCAATAGGATCTGTCAATCATCTTTAACTGCAGATTCCCACTTCCACTCCAAGTCATTTGAATTCATTTTACAAGTAACGTTTCTTGGAATTGAAATCAGGACTTATTATACTGTTCCATTCTCTTCATTCAATAATTCTGCAATGCTTACTGAAAGGAATGATAAAGTTTGTCCAACAAGACCTATGTTTTAATACTCTTTGTCAGTTTGTTCATTCTCACACTGTGGTAAACAGCAATTGCCTGAGCCAGGCTTTGATAGGCATCTCAGCAGGAGGCAAAAATTGGTGCTGCTCTGTGGGGTACAGAAATGAGAAGAACTCTTACACATAAAAGCTTTCAATAAATTAGCTATACATCATTGTTTCTGCAAATCTACTGATGGCTTCTGTGTCCCTCTGTAAGTCTACATACACTGAAGCTGTCATAGAGGGGAAGAGAGGAGGAAAAAAATAATGACGGAAGCTTCTCTGTGGTTTTGAAAGGGGTTTAAGTAGTTTTCTCTAGTCTCCAAGTACCTGGGTAGCAGAGAGATCTGTAACTGCTTTAAATTCATTTTGCCACATCATGATCTTGATTGTCTGCTGATGAACAACTTGTGGGGTGGGGCTCCCAGCTTATTGAATAGCTCCTAACTAGTGCTCAGGAGCCAAGATCCTGTTTGACTTTGTAGCAGTGATCATGACCCTCATCTCCTGAACATCATCAATACCCCACCTTAGAAAAAACGGATGTAATTTCATAAATCATACCTTAGCAATGGTGCAAATGCCATATACTACTCCCAGGAATTATGTTTTTGGTTGTGTGCCACATCCTATTATGATCTTGACTTCAGAAGATCTCAGCAGAACTGAAATATTATGCAGGACCCGTGACCAGAATTATCATATCTTGGTTTTACTGAAACTGTTAAAGGATTATTTTCAGCTGGTAAGATACCAGGTTTCTAAGCTGTACACATGCTTATGCGATTATCTGGTTGATGCTTCCCCACAGTTCCATGTATTGTTTCTTTTTCCTCTTCCCTGCTGGTGCCTTAGTCACCCAAGGATATGAATGATTATTGATGCAGTAGGCATGTGCTGATTTACTTAATACCCCAGAATGCCTATCATGATTCATTTTTTTATTATTATTTTGCATGTGATGCATGGTTAGTGCTTTACAGTTAAGCATAAAGACTTGTCTCCTGCTCCAAGGTAATTGAAAATGACAAAACAGGAGCTGGGACTGTTGAAATGAATGGTTGTATAGATGCAAAGAGAGTACTTGTTTTCTATTCTTTCCATTAGTATTCCTTAGAATGCTAGTGTTTAAACTTCATTGCAGTATGGGGCAAGATAGAATCCTTTAATATATTTTGTTTTTAAATCCATGAAACTCCTTGTGAGTTAAATCAAGTCATGTCTAGACCATGCTATTCCATCCCAAATCTTCCTAATTATCTAATATTGAGTCCTTAAATATCCCATCTGTTTGAGCACTGTCAGTGCAGAGCAGTATTCTAATGCAGCTGGCAACTACTAGATCCTACACCATTGAAGAGTGATAGCTGGAAGGGCATCATGTTCCTCAGAAAGACTAGGTAAACAATTAAAAAATTAACATTTAACAGTTTTTCAAGCTCAGCTACCTTAAGAATAGAGATTCAGACCTCTCTGGAGACTCAAGGCATGTTCTCTCCAGCTTAATGCCACACATCTGAATTCTCCAAGTAACCCCCTCCACCAGGCAGAAATACTGAGGTGGCTGGAGGCCACTTTTCTGCTCACTGACTGCGTAGGACACTCCAGTCAAAGTTCCTCAGAAACAACCTTGAAAGAGGCTCAGCCTCTGTGCAGTTGTCTGACGAAATTGCTGGGCCCATCGCTGTCTTTTACAATTGCACCACTTGACATTAGCAAGTCCAGTTATATTACCCAAGTGCAATGCTGAATGGTAGAAAAGGTGTATTTTCCTCCTTGTGGAATCCCCCTTTCTGTACCTCGCATGCTCTGCTGTTCTGTATATAATCCAGGAGAGAAAACAAGCTACTTTTTTTGACCTTTTTTTTTTCCCCCTTTTTTTTTTTTTTGAAAGAGAGAGCTATTTGTCTCTGGCAGTGGGGACATTTTCTGGCAGTGGCATAGTGTATTGTCTGTGAGCCACGACCGTCAATTTCCTGTTTTCTTCCTCCTTCCTTTTCAGGATGTAACTCCTGGACTGCACAGCAGAACCATGTAACTGAAAGCATTGCTTCCACCTGGGATTCTCAGTTTATTGGACACCACTAGAGAAGAAGGAGTGACTGTTGCTACTCCCCCCACCACATGAGAAAGTAGTTATACCCTTAACCTCCTTCTCTGTCTCCAATGTCTTACATGGCTCAATGATGACAACTGCAAAGTCTGCAGATGAAGCGTGGAATTTGGGTTATTTTGTTTATTCGTTTGTGGCTTTTTCCCCTCTGTAAGCTTTCTTTTGGAGACACCAGCTGCAAATCTGGGCTAGCAGCCAACTTTATATCTCCTTGAATAAAAATAAGATGGAGCTAGCAGGAAGTGTAGAGAGCAAAAGATCACACAGCCGTGCCACTTGTATCAACCACACAACACTCACCCAAGCTGCAGAGAGCTGTTGAGGTGCTGCCTCAAGAAGGAGTCTTAAATGATGTCCGTATGGACAGGCACCTGCAGATGCATGGCCCCTCACTGAGCAGAGACCAGGAGGTCATAACAATGAACTGATCTCAGCTTCTCCTGAACTTGCAGGGTGCAGAGCTGCAGCAGGAGAGGGCTTACAGCCTCCTGCACCAGCTGGGCCTGGGTTCTTGCTGTGCTGCCATCACACCTGGCTGGGAAAGTGATCCTGCAGGGTCCTGGAGGGAACAGAAGCAGGTGCAGTGTGCTCAGAGAGCCTGACTTTCCTAGGATGAGGTAGGAATCCAGTATATTCTCTGGGGGCAAGCCAGCAGCGCCTCTGTGATGTGTGGGAGAGGTCATGAGAGGGGGCTTGTGGCAGCAGCCAAGGGCATGAAAATAAGCAGCAACTGCTCAGTAGGTGGATGACGAGGGCAGAATGGGAAACAAGCTGAAATTTATTCCCTCTTCCTTGCAAGCCACAGAGGGTAGAAACATTCCTCCAGAAGGAAATGAAGTTGAATAGTAGGGAAATTAAAAGAGCATTTCTGAGTTCTGCTGACCTTGCATGCCCCAGAAAACCTTCTCTCTGATTAATCCGCCCTCTCACTGAACTGATCACTTCCTCCCAGCACAGACCTTCCCTTCCCCCTCCTTACCCATCTGCTCGTGGTGCTTTCTTCACCAGCTGCATTTTGACTGCTTGCATTGCAGTGGTGCTGTATATTGGACATAGATCTGCGATGGGTATCAACTGCTAGTTCCAGCATCACTAACTGAGCTTTCTCTGACAGCTTAACAGGTGCATTCCTCATCTCATTAAAAAAAAATAAAATAGGCTTTTGAGGGGCAGCAAAAGCTTTCCAGGCTCTGGCAGATGTTATGCTGGATGAGCTGGAACTTTCTGGGTACAAGCCCTGGGGTGTAACCATTTGGTGCGTACTCAAGTTGGAGGCATTTGGGTAATTAGGTGATGATGGATGGCCAGGTACCCAGAGGTCTAGGCAGCAGATGAGTTACAGTTCCAAAAAAACATCTGGGATGCCTGGATTTTAAGCAAAGCTGTCAGTCTGCTTCTTTATGGACCTCCACCCATAGGCTGATATCCTGGCCTTTGTCTGTCCCCATCCCTAGGGAGGTGCATGCTGCATGGGCTGGGACTACCCCTGGTGCCCTGGCTACCCTGCTCCTGGATGGAGAGATGGCTGTGGCCCTGGCTGCCAACCCCTGACTTGCTGCTCCTGAGGGAGCACCCGCCTTCCCCTATAATATGTATGCATGCAGGAGCTGTTCAGCTAGATAAATTCTTCAAGAGAAAAATAAGACTGGAATACTAAAGTAGTAAAAAATAAATTAAAAAAAATCAGACAAACAAACAAAAAGAACAGTCACAAAAATGCAGGAACAGCAACAAGGCCTCTGTCCTAGTACAATTGTGTCTGATTAAAAATAATCACTTTCCTGTAATTTTTCTGTATTTTTCAGGTCAAGGAATAAAAGCTGTGCAAATACCTGCCTTGGACAGTTCTGCTCACTGCTTATCTACCCTTCTTTGCATTCAAAACAGTTGTAAAAATTTCTTTCAGGACAAGAATGTTACGTGCTTAAAGTAATACAGGACAGGAAAGAGGATGCCATTCTGTGGAATGGAAGTGATCAGCCACTAAATACAGCCTTTTCCGGAACATGAGAGTACAGAGGATGATGAAATGTCAGCATGCTCTGGGAACACCTGTTTGTCAGAGAAAGAGAAAAAAATAGCCCCATTCTTTACCTCCTCCAGCCCCTTCCCTTTTCAATTGGTGTAACTACTAACGCTGGCTTTTAAAAACAAGGGAGCTAGTACAATTAAAAAAATATATAAACCTTAAGAAGTCTATCAACAGGGAGAGAGTTAGGCATGTCCTTAGGGATCCTGAGGAAAGATCTTTTCCTGTTGTAGTATATGAAAAGTACACAAAACAAAAATAGTGAATATACATATAATGGGTTCTAAATCCTGGAACTAACATTTGTCATTCATTGCCAATTTGTCTCTCTATGCACAAAATCTTAGATCTTTCATTATTTAGACACTGTCAAAATATCTGTTCAATATATCAGTGGAGAGGGGCCTTTTAAATGGGAGAAGAAGCATCTTAGACCCTTATTACTGTCATTTCTTGTGAAGAGCCTTAGTGTAAATGAAAATCTGGCATATTCCTCTTCATAAACACTGCCATTTATTAGCAGGTTAAGAGAGAGAAGAAGAAGAGTCCTTTTGATGAGTAGCATAGAAGATAATTAATTAGAGTTGTAATTCAGCAGAAAAGTGTTAAATTTAAACTTCAGAAGAACCATAAAGCTTAATGAATTGACCTGGAATGTGCTGGAATTTCTAGCATAGTAGTTAATTGCCTTAAACTAAATGACCTGAAATCATGTCAGGACATTTAAAAATTGAATTGTTTGACCTGACATATTCTGGGAGGAAAAGAATACATCTCTATATGAAAATATAAATAATTTATTTAATAAATTGTGAACCACAGAGATTATAATTTTCTATCTCTTTCCATTCATTTCTGTGAAAACCCAGTCTTCAGCAAGGAGACTTCATATAATGTTTCGAACCAAGGAGTTCCCTATATAAGCATTTAAAGCAAGAGATGCTGAATGGGCAGTTTTCTTTCTGCCCTTGTGTTCTATCTCACTTAACTGCCATCTCCTTTTGCTGTGAGTGCCCAGCAAGCAGTCTGCCAGCTTCACAGATGTTTGAAGACAAGGACTGATTAGTGTACTCTACACACTGAACCTCTGCTCTTCAGATTTTAATGTGTTTCTTAGATATTTAGCAGAGTTCCCTAACCCTTACACCACATCTATAAAATTAGGGAAAATGGCAGGGACATTTGGCTTAATAGATGATTAAGTTGGTACCGCTGAACTTCAGGGCACAGGCAGAAGTCTTAAGTATTGTTCTTAAAGCAAAAAAAATCCTAAATAAAACCATTTTTTTAAAAACAGAACCACAAACACAGAAATAATAAAAGAGGTTCTGCAGTTTAGCTTTGAGCCCAACTTCAGTCTCCGTTTATTTGACTATAAGGTTCAACTGATGCCATCATGCAGCAGAAGAGAATTTGGGCCAGTGCGTAAGTACCATGCCACACTTCATCATGCCTTATGTTTGTTTATTTTACGAGTTCCTCTCCCTCATATGACAAGAAAAGCTGCCTCCACTAAGCTCCCTGTGGGTGCCATTCCCACTGAATCTAACACAAAAGGTGGATTTAGTCACTGCCCTCCCCATGCAAAGTGTCTTGTAGCCAGCCATGACCTGTGCTGGCAAGTTTCACAACCTTTGCCACCTGAAACGTTAGAATATATTTACTGTAATAATTTTTGTGAGCTGTCTGTTTCTTCACATTGATCAAAAGTAATGCTAGTATTTGCCCTTTTTATTGCCTTTCTCATTTTGCTGAAATCATGTCCTGTGTTCACCACAGCAGTGAGTGTTGCCAAATGGCATAAGATCACTTGCACTACAGGAATAAAAGTATATTCAAATCTAAGGAATTGGAAAAGCTACTCAAAGGCTCAGGTGGCTTTATTCAATAAAGGTAAAGCAAACAGGCCCTGGAATACTGTGTGTAGGGACCTGTGCATCCTAAGGCAGAAACATTGCGAACACTGTGAGTCAGCACTGAAGTTCTGAGGAAGTTTCAGTGTTTGTCAGAATCAGAAAGTCATCCACCTAATTAAGGACTGATTTTAAGCTTATACTTCCCCTTCATTATTATGCACTGCAAGAGCGTACTACAAACATTAGTATCCCATTATTGGTTCATAATGTGGTGCCATTACTCTATCCCGGCTCAAATTACCACTGTAATGGCTATGGGCTTCCAATAACCTACCCCAATGTGAGATTCCACAAGGGAGACGGAGTTTATGTGAGGCACCACTATAAATGTCTCATAACATGCATAAAAGACCAAATTGCTCATAAAAGATTGAACATCTTCTGAATGCAAAGCTTCTGTGCTGTCTGAAACAGATGTTTTCTTTTATGCTGCCCAGAAAGGGTGTATCTTGGGGATTGTGTTAATGCAAATATGTATCGTCAGTTGTCAGTGCCACTTGTGGCACCTACTTCCCTTCTACTTTCCTGCCCACTTCTCCCTCTCTTTACCTTAGACTAGGTTGTGAAATACTGTAGAACTCAGCTTTTAGAGTGCAAAGGCAGGTTTCATCTTTCATGGAGATGAAGCTGCTTCCCATTCTCTTGTCACACACTGCTCATCAGTGTGATATCAGGTACCTGTACTGGGACAGGGTGCTAGAAGATAAAGGAGCTCAAGATAGCTGGTCAACATTCAAGGACCACTTCTTGCAAGCACAGGATCAGAGTGTCCCAATGGTTAGGAAATCTAGTAAGGGTGCTAGGAGACCTGCATGGTTAAAGAAGGAACTACTGGGCAAACTTAAGTGGAAAAGGAAAATCTACAGATCATGGAAGGAGGGGCTGGTCACGTGGGAGGAATATAGGACTGTTGTCAGAGGATGTAGGGAGGCAATTAGGAAAGCTAAGGCCTCCTTGGAACTTAACCTTGCAAGTCAGGTTAAGGATAATAGAAAGGGCTTTTTCAAATACATAGCTAGCAAAACTAGCACTAGAGGCAATATTGGCCCATTGAGGAATGAGGTGGGAGCCCTGGTGACAGAGGATATAAAGAAGGCAGAGGTGCTGAATGCCTTCTTTGCCTCTGTCTTCACTCCTGCAGGGTCTCCCTATGAGCCCCAGATTCATATAGCCCCAGAAGAAGTCAAGATAGAGGAAGAGTTTGACATGGTAGATGAGGATTGGGTTAGGGATCAGTTGAGTAATCTGGACATCCATAAATCAATGGGTCCAGATGGAATGCACCCAAGGGTGCTGAGGGAGCTGGCGGAGGTCATTGCTAGGCCACTCTCCATCATCTTCAGTAAATCATGGGCAACAGGTGAGGTGCCTGAGGACTGGAGGATAGCAAATGTCACTCCAGTCTACAAGAAGGGCAAGAAGGAGGACCCGGGTAACTATAGACCGGTCAGCCTCACCTCCATCCCTGGAAAGGTGATGGAACAACTTGTTCTTGTCACTATCTCCAGGCACATCAAGGACATGGGGGTCATCAAGAGCAGTCAACATGGTTTTATCAAGGGTAAATCATGTTTGACTAACCTCATAGCCTTCTATGAGGAAATTACTAGGTGGATAGATGATGGTAGAGCGGTAGATGTGGTTTATCTTGATTTCAGTAAAGCATTTGACACCGTCTCCCACAGCATCCTTGTAGAAAAGTTGATCAGGTATGGGTTTGGTGATCAGGAAGTGAGGTGGATTAGGAACTGGTTGAAAGGAAGGAGTCAGAGAGTTGTAGTCAATGGGGCAGAATCTGGTTGGAGGTGTGTGACTAGTGGAGTCCCACAGGGGTCGGTACTGGGACCGGTGTTGTTCAACATCTTCATCAACGACCTGGATGAGGGTATAGAATGTACCCTCAGCAAGTTTGCTGATGACACTAAGCTGGGAGGAGTGGCTGACACACCAGAAGGCTGTGCTGCCATTCAGAGAGACTTAGATAGGTTGGAGAGTTGGGCGGGGAGAAACATGATGAAATTCAACAAGGGGAAGTGCAGAGTTTTACATTTGGGGAAGAACAACACCATGTCCCAGTACAGGTTGGGGGCTGAACTGCTGGAGAGTAGTGTAGGTGAAAGAGACCTGGGGGTCCTGGTAGACAGGAGGATGACCATGAGCCAGCAATGTGCCCTTGTGGCCAAGAAGGCCAATGGCATCCTGGGATGCATTAGAAAGGCTGTGGTTAGTAGGTCAAGAGAGGTTCTCCTCCCCCTCTATTCTGCATTGGTGAGGCCACATCTGGAGTATTGTGTCCAGTTCTGGGCCCCTCAGTTCAAAAAGGACAGGGAACTGCTCGAAAGAGTCCAGCGCAGAGCTACGAAGATAATTAAGGGAGTGGAACATCTCCCTTATGAGGAAAGGCTGAGGGAGCTGGGTCTCTTTAGCTTGGAGAAAAGGAGACTGAGGGGTGACCTCATCAATGTTTACAAATATGTAAGGGGTGAGTGTCAGGGGGACGGAGTTAGGCTTTTCTCAGTGATCACCAGTGATAGGACAAGGGGTAATGGGTGTAAATTGGAGCATAGGAGGTTCAAGGTGAATATCTGAAAAAAATTTTTTACTGTGAGAGTGACAGAGCACTGAAACAGGCTGCCCAGGGAGGTTGTGGAGTCTCCCTCACTGGAGACATTCAAAACCCACCTGGATGAGTTCCTGTGTGATGTACTCTAGGTGACCCTGCTCTGGCAGGGGGGTTGGACTAGATGATCTCTCGAGGTCCCTTCCAGCCCCTAAGATTCTATGATTCTATGATCCTATGATTCTACTGTAATTAAATGTGGTTCCCTTGCCCATGATTTCTTGTCGGTCTCACTGCCACATCTTGGAGTTCCCTTCTGTTCAGTGCTCATATCAGTCCTTACAACAGGACTGATATCTCCACTAAATAAACACCACACACACTCTGTTCCCTATTAAGGCCCTCTAAGTTTATTGTTATTTATTTATTTCAAACTTTGTGTTTTTCAAAATACTTTAATTATAATTCTCTATTCTTATCTTTCTCTTTTTACAGTTGCCGTCGTGCATTAACTAAACTTTGACTGAATCATCTTTGAAGTATATCCTAAGGAGTAAGCCATACTTTAAAACAAAAGGTAACATATCACTAGAACAGGGATGTGCAATTCAGACTACCACTTTCTTTCATGTACAATTTATTTGTGCATATATTACATGTAGGCAACTACCCAATCTATCAGGGAAAATTCTCCATTTAATTTTTCTTTCATCTCCTTCACTCTATGATCTACATCTCACAGTCAGTAACTCTTTTCCTTCCACTTCATAGCACCTGTCTTTTCTACAGTTTTAAATGAAAAAGGCAGCCTTTTTTCTTTTTTTAAATTCATATATGATTTTTTTTTGCATTTGTTGATGCAAGATCCTATACCATTTTGTATTTTATTTTTCAAAAAACTGGTTGTCTCTCATTAAACATCCACTTCTTTGCCATCCACCACAATAAAAAACGTCTGTACTTCCTAGCATTAATGCCTTTTCCATTCACAATAGTAACCTGCCTGCAGTCAGTCGTTCTCTACCTTTTCTTCCATATTCCTGAGGAAAGTTTGAAAATGTGCTATTAAAAATCTCTGAGAAGGACTGGGGATCATTGCCTCTCAATTCACTGAAGTTAGACTGTGGATACGTGAATGGAGATGTGTAGAGAGCCTATGACTGCAACTTGTGTTATCCTTTTCTGAAAGGAAGCATCGAGGTTTCTGTTTCGTCTGAGCTCATCCTGACACACCAAAGTTAGCAAAAATTCTGACAGTAAGAGGAAGTCTTTTTGAGTCTTCATTACCACAGGGACTGATAGATAGACAGTTATCTAAGATATTTATGTGGAAGCTATTGTTTTCTTCCTTCTTTAGCAATAACATCTGAATGTTATTATTCTCTTACTTGCCAGTTTTACCATTATCAAAATTACATGTCCTTATTTCTTTGACAGATTTCTAGTAATAGGATATGAAACATTTCTATGAAGTAAAGATTTTATATTATTGCATTCAGGAAGTTCAGGGAAAAGGATGCTTCTTTTTTTCCATCAAGTAATTGAAAGGTTTTAATATTTTAATGTATAGGGCAAGCGGACTCTGACTGGAATAACAATTTGTGCTTCAATGAACAATTACGTTCCTCGCACCATGTTAAAATCAGAATAAATGGAATATGAATATAGCAGAAACATAAACCATTTATTGTAGTAAAATCATGTTATTGTTTTATAGGAATTGGAATCTTCAATCATATTATATTACATTAGAATTAAATTACATTTCTGATAAGATGGAACACAAATATGTTAGAAATTATCTAACTTTCAAAAGGCTGTAAAGAGGCCTCTGGAAGGAATCAAAATTGTTGAGGTGGTACAGTTGTTTATTTTTACTTTGTAATTAACAGTCATTAATGACTTAGAATCAATCTGACTAATGAGGCATTGTCTTTGTAAATTTGTTTTCTGTACTGTAAGGAAAAGACTGAGGATGAACTGTGAGAAAAGTTATTAAGACAACATCAACTTCAATAATGAGACTGAGCAGTCTATATCCCTTCTGATGGAACAAATGAACAAAATAAGAAAAAGAAGTCTTTATAACAACAACTTACCAAAAGCCAGCAGTAGATTACAATTCCAAACTAAGACCTTTAAGAATGAAACTTGAACCCTAGACATTGTATGTGACCCAGAGATCCCAAGACTAATGTTCTATCCTTTTCAAATTACGTATTTAGCCAAATAGACTTACAGACAGTTAAAATTAGTGCGGACATGCACAGTAACTTTAACAAGTTTTAGATCAGACCTTTGTTTTCCAATGAAACTTGTCTGACTTATGTACTGGGGAAACAACAACAGCTACAGATTGGAGAGCCCCAGCTCCTACTTTGGTAGTAACTTGCAACACAAAACTAGTCAATTTTCTCTGTTTATTAATTCTCTTCATATTATGGCAGTAGTGTTCTACTGCACATGATGAGCATCTACTCTGTTGTCAGCTGTTTTCAACATCAGATACTTAAATACTTTTAGATTTGAGAAATTGTGATTTTCTTGATTGTAAACATTTGCAAAAACAATGAAGTCTGCTCTTCTTTAAATAAAGAGAAAGACTTTAACTGAAAATAAAAAATATTATAAAATCACCATAAAATAAATAATTTTGATAGAGCAGCACATCAAGAAACAAGCAGGAATTCTGTAGACAAAACCAATTACAAACCTTGGTGTTCTGTGTTTTGCCATAAATTTCTTCCTTCTACCTTCCATAAATCATTTGCTTAGGATGTCAGAAAAGTGCTTAGATTGCATCACTGAACACTTAAAACTGAAGCATTTCTGCTGACTTTGACAATGCCTTGTACTATTTTTATTATTATTTTTCTCTTTTTCCTAGGGAGTCACTTGATATAAGATTAAAATAAAATCATAGAATCATGGAACCATTGAATAGCTTGAGTTGGAAGGGACCAGGTAGAACTCCCACTAGATCAGGTTGCTTGAAGCCCTATCCAACCTGCCCTTGAATTCTTCCAGGAAAGGAGCATCCACAGCTTCTGTGGTCAACCTGTTCCTGTGTCTTGTTTGTTTATCTATTACGTGCTCCTGTGTGTTTACCACCCTCATGGAAAGAATTTCTTACTCATATCTAATCTAAATCTACCATCTTTCAAATTAAAGTCATTACCCCTCGTTCTGTCACTATGAGCCTTTGTAAAAAGTCCCTCCTCAGCTTTCCTGTAGCCCCTTCATGTCCTGGAAGGCTGCTATGAGGTCTATTCTGAGCCTTCTCTTCTCCAGGCTGAAGAGCTCCAACTCTCTCAGCCTGTGTTAATAAGAGAGGTGCTCCAGCCCTCTGATTGTCTTTATGGGCCTTTTCTGGACTTGCTCCAACATATCCAAGTCCTTCTTATGTTGGGGTCCTAGAGCTGAACACAGTATCCAGAGCCTAGGGTGCATGATGAAAATTCACCATAAAAAAGTACTGCAGGTAAAAGCTTTGCTTTAACTATTCTAAATTAAATAATAATAGGTGAATATTACACTAAAAAGGAGGGTGGGAAAATACCCAAACACAACAGGTATGTAATACTTAATTCTTCAGACTTTTTTCTGATGAAAACTTCAGTTCTCAGGAAAAAGATTCCAAAATTGCCCATGTTCCTGTCTTTATGGGATCAATATATATTGGTTTCATCAGAGATATGTTAGCAAAATGAGTTGGTTATGAACCAGCAGCAAAAAAGTTTATGTTTCAAGATCTTTCAGTGAAAGCAACAGACTCCACCTTTTCAAATTTAAAGGCACAGATAATAATTCAAAATAACATGTTTGACATAATTCTGTAAAGGTAGAGAAAAGAGCATGAAGACACTTAAATTAAAGCGGATAAAACAAGATGCAACTTCCTTGTGTCTAGGTACAAAGCTGATTTTGTTGCAGATTGATTTGTCCATAATGTTCTATTATTTCATTCTATTAGCATTCTTTATTATTTCAGTTGAGAGCTCTCCAACTCCAGTTTCAACATCTTGTGAACAATTCTTAAATATAAATTTGATTCAATGTTCATATTTTTTCTAATATAGGCCCTTTTTCTAATACAGACCTTGTATTTATGCATAAACGGATTTCTCTGTGAAAGACCACTTGTGAATGTTTTCATTGCATATTTGTTGATATAATAATTCTTTGGTCTGTATAATGCTATGATCAACTCTTTCCTGAAGAAGAGGACAGTATGTAAGAAATGCAAGAACAATATTGAAAGACTGAGAAGGTGGTTTGTGTTAAAAATAGTCTTCCCTATGCAATCAATTCACTTGAGACGTCTAGGTATATTCTTTAGTAAAAGCAAGTAAATTGTAAATAAATCAAAACAAATCAAATATAACTTTAATATTCTGTTCCAGAAGCCTATTAAGGGCATACAACAAAAATGACCAATTAAGTTACCCATCAAAGTGGGTATATTAGAAGAATGCTGTTAAAAGTTTCAAGGTCAGTCCTTGCCAAATGAGGAGTCTTCAGTACACCTGAATAAATGTTCATTATGTCTGAATTTTGGAGATTTTTAAATTAAAATCTATTTTAAGGAGAGCTTTCATGCTTTTGACCTGAAACTGTGACTCCCAGAAATGCCTGCCTTTTTCCCATCTTCCCCACTCCTTCCATCATACATACATACACTCCTTCTCTCAAAGGGTAGCAGCAGAGTACCCTCTCACACTGGCCTTTTTTTATACCTTCTGAAAAAATGCCTTAAATGTACTATATATAAAACTCTGAATGCATTTCATTATGTCATGAGTTTTTCTTGGTTTCTGTGTCTTCATTTATTATTTTTAATGTCTTCAGAAATAATAAAAGAAGCTAAATCGCTTCCGAGAACCTCACTTCCCTGGTGCAGAATTTAATGCGCTGGCAAAAAATGGTTTTAAAGCAAATGTTTTGACCACCTAACATTTTGGGAAACAGACTGTAGCTTTCCAAAAATAAGACCCATGAAGAACCTAACAGACTGAACTGGAGGATATGAAAAGGAGATATAAAGAAGAAGGGAAGAAAAAAAAAAAGAAGAAAAAAAAAAAAAAAAAAAGAAAAGCAGCCTTCCCAAGGCCTAAACATATTCCAAGATTAGCAGGGATCAAATCAGCCAAATCTGCACCAAGACACCCAAGAAGCTGCTCTCTCACCCAAGATGTGAGGGATTTTCTATAGGAGATTCTACAACAGCCTGTAGGAAACACTGGGCACTGATAACTTGCAGGTACCCAGTGGAGTGCAACCCATTGTTACTTGGATTGGAGATGCTGGCCTGTTTGAATCAGAAGGGCTTCCAATTCGTAGGACAGCTCCAGGCACAGGATGCAGTGAACAAATGCCATTGTGGTAGGGATGTAGGATATTACTGGCAAGCTACCACTGACCTTTGTGCTCTGCCCAAGTGACCAACAAAGAAAAAGCCTTGTTTTCTCAACAGCATCCAGAGGAAGGGACAAGGGGATGCATTCTCACCTGTGGCATTTTCTAAATGCTCACTAGCTCTCAACTGAGAGAAAAACCTTTCTTGTTATATTTGTAGAAACTGACATACAGAGATGATATACCCTACTCCCACAAACGTAGCTGAGAAATCAATGCTAACACAGAATCTGGCAGAGATGTACAAGGGACAGCAGGATTTCAGCAGAGATATTCTGTTGCAAAGTGAAGCAGCTTCATTACTTCAGGTTTGTCCTAGGAAATACAGGGGCAGGAAAGAACAAGAGACCTTTGCACACCCTCTGCAGAGGGTATAATGCCACTCTCTTGAATTTTCTGGGAGTGAAGCTTGCAAACCCTGACTTGGAGCTAGTCCAAGGAAAAGATGGGAAAATAAATTTGAATGAGGAAATGTATACATACATAAAATATATTTCCTTCTCTTTTGATCAGTCATATGCTTCAGTCATTCACAGTTCTATTGTTTGTTATCAGGACTCCCAAATTGTTCTGTCTTTTTGTGTCATTCTCCCCTAGGATGACCACCATGTGCCTGTCTAGGCACTTAGACATCCTCCTTCCCATGCCCTCACTTTCTCAGAAAGGCAAAGGGAAAGGATCTGCTTGGGAGCTGGAAGTGAGGTGCTCTCTGTCAGTTGATGAAAGCTTACTTAACTATGTATAACCTTTCCTTGTAAGCTGGTAAAGGGTTGCTACAGCCCAGTTACTTTATCTGGGTGTGTCTCTGCCATGCCAAAGCTTATTTAGCAGTCCTTCTAGGGAGGACACTCCACTACATAGGTTTTTTTTTAAAAAAAAGCACAACTTTTTGTGAATCTAGAGAACTTTCTTCCATTTATTTTACCAGCTTGGACTAATATAACAGTCTGGGACTCGAGAGTCCTCTCTTGAGCTCTGAGGAGCTTGGCTAATGGGGAGGGAGAGGCACCTAAACACCTTAGGCTAGGAGGTGACTGAGCTTTATGATATTATGGTGGGTTTCTTGATGGTTTCCTTACAACATTCAGTAGCCTGTGGGGCCCTAAAACCAAACCATTTGCATCTGAAACAAGTAGAGGGAGAAAGCAGATGCCTATGAATAAAGTGGGCATGCTGTCACCATATAAAAAAAAATAAGTAAGATCACACAGTATGAGAAACTGTGTGGAACACAATTACACATGTTGAGGTTGGCATGCCAGTTGGGGGACACCGTCAACACTAAGTGGATATAAGTATTAATCTAGGGTAATCAGAAGGGCAGAAAAGAGCTGTATCATGTCAGAAGCAACATTCACATGCACTAAAGGGGCTGGAAATTCTGATGTCCAACCCTTTGATGGCAGATTTAAAGTCTATACACAGCT
>NW_009970716.1:1859277-1880045 GCF_000747805.2 Chaetura pelagica
CTCAAAATCTCTTATTTCTTATAAATTCAAAGAATTGGGTTCACGAGGAATCTGACTACATATCCTAGTGGGGCAGATGCACAGCTGAGATAATACTGTATTCAAAATTACTGTGTGCAGGCTGGTTTATATAATCTGAATAGGAGACTGGGAAAGGCAGAATTAGGTATATGAGGTAGGTATGTGTGAAAGTGGATTTAAGTCTGTGTGGTAGTTAGATGTGTAGTATTGCATTAGTGAAAAAAGCTAGTAAATCTATGCAAAGCCTGAAAAGCTAAAATTAATTAAGGGAATTAATTGGAATATAACAGATGATGGGATTGCTGTTTTGTTGGGGTTTTTTTGGCTGTGTTGTTTTCTTCTTTTCAAAAGCTGAGAGGTATGCTTTAGTCCATAACTTGCTTTGAATTTTCTATTTGAAGAAATCTCTTTCCATTCTGTTTTTTTCACTGTATTGAACCTATGATTGCAATTGGACATGCAAAAAGGTAAACCATGATGCAAATTAATATAAAAGGCATGAAGAAATAAAATATTAAGTGCTGGCCATCTAAAATAAAGGGTAGCTTCATTGGTTTCCTAAAAGCACTGGGCAGTATTCTCTGTGATCTGCCTTCCAGTATCAGTGAGAATTGTGCATATCAAATGGGGAGTAAAAGTAGATCACTTAACATTCACCTCCTTATCAAGTTTCACATAAACACACAACAAAACAACAATTAAATCCATTCTAACTCTTATATAGAAGCTGCACCTTTGTTAGGCAAGCTGCAAAGGAAAGTAAATAGAAGACATGGTAGAGGAGAGCAATTAAATTGAAGACGTGGCTTCTAATTAAGATGTATAGTATATTAGTGACTTAATTTCTGAGGCTATTAATTGCTATTAAAAAAAAAGTCTATATGACTCAACCTTTCAAGCTTCTGACATTAATGGCAATTCAAAGCCCTTGACATTTCCACAGTGTGCTCACCGCTACAGACTATCAAGCTCCTAAAAGAAGAGAAAACATTTTTCTCTTCTTGTTTAGGGTCAAAGTACTAAACTTCCAACTCCCGAAATACATGTCAGATAACATATGGATGCTTAAAGCCATAATGTCATCTTCTATTATGATTAAACCAATTATGCAGAAAAAAACTGTAGACTCTCTACTCTTTGGTCTGAGTTTTGTATCTTTTAGTTTATGTAGGTAATCCTGCAAAAATTAGACATTTGTAGTTTATGTTAATTACCAGAAATTCCTGAATTGGGTAATGTTCTGTGTGCCTGTTTCAAATGTTAGTCTTAATATAATCCTGGTGAGCCCAACATGTTTTTGTGTACAAAGTAGGAGAAGCTCCAATGGTGTTGACAGAAAGTTATATCTATAAAAAGTTGGTATAAATGATACTGGAACCTAGCCACTTCATGCCATATGACTTTCTCTCCTGAATTTCTTGTGGCCTGAAGTTGCCTTTCTGAAAATTAATGGACTTTGTTTTGATGACTTCAGCTGGAGCAGGATTGGACCATTGAAAGACAGGTTTAGTACCTCCTTGATGAAGTTCATATTCCAGTAAACTCCATTAGAAAAACTGGTTTTATTCTAAACGCTTATAACACAGCATTTAGGCAGGAAAAAAAGTACCATCAATCACTTGGTGTTATGCCATGGGTAACACCACATACATCTGTGATGAGCTCAGAAGGCAAGAAGATCCAGATAAATTGGTACAATTTGTGTGTTTTTTTCATTTTACAAACTAAAGTGTTGCAGAGATATAAACCACTATTGTAGCTATCTTTTCTATTGTGAAACTCAAGCATATCTAAAGGCCTTATAAGAAAAAAACAGGAGTAAACAACAAAGAATACATTTAAATACTTTTACAGAGTAATATATAAGAGCAGTAGTAAAGGAATTAAAGTTTAATATGATAGGCTTATGATTAGCAGCCCAGCATTCAACTTTAATTTATGTGTTCAGTCAATAAAATGTGACAATGAAATTTTGCTTCTACATGCCTCAGTGGAGAATGAGTATTTGTTGTAATAGAAGCTGAGTGACTCAAGGTTTTGAAGGGAATATGGTGAAGGGAATAGAACTGTTATTGGCCATTAATATACGACTTCCCTGGGAGGTGTGAATAGCCTTACCTATGCAATTTTCTGAGTTCATAAGACAGATCAATTTGTCTAATCAAATGTACTTCAAGATGTTTGAAGAACATCAGAAAACACTTATTTTCTGTATTATTCCCAAACATCAAAATGGCCATTGTCCATTCAGTTACCATCTGTTGAGTAAAACATATTATATGAAGTTCTAAAAATGTATGAAGACAGTGAAGTCACACAAGATAGTGCATAAGAATGAACACAACAAAATTGAATGAAAAAAAAAACTTTTGGAAATTAAAAATGACAGCAAAAAGTTCAGTTTAATATGTTAATTGCTTTTTGCTGAGCTTATGAAAAAGTTAAAGATATCTTTTCTATTTTAAAATCATTTATCTTGACAAAGTATGTTGACAGTGCTGCTTGTGTGTGTAATGCTATTAAAGGTAATATTATTAGCTTTTAAAGATAAAAAAGATTGTTACATCTTTCTGTGTAACCAAAGCAGTAGAATTTACCAAGCAATTCTTGCCTCCAGCTCAGAAATTACAGATTGATATCTACAAAAAGACTTTTAATACTTATTTAAGCCGTCAAAGTAATGGCAAAGCTAGGTTATTGCTTGGAAAAATGTTATTAGTTTGGGTAGGAAAAAGCATTTTGAATTTTTCTTTATGCAAGAGAAAACATCATCATTAATATGTATGCATCTTAGGGCAATTTAAGCCATTCTTATCAGCTGAGGCATTTATTGACTACAGTTGATCATTTTTACTTGTTGAATAGAATGCAGTAACTTTAATTTGGTACTGTAATAACATTAAGTTATATAAAATCCAAAGAGACCTTATGTTTATATTATGTTGCATTACACTGGAAATTATTCTCGTTTGTACCCACTGAACTTGATGAAGTAGTACAGACAGAATCTGATTCTGTTCAGCTGTTATTTGTGTCATAAAAGAGAGAATTCACCCACCAGAATTGGTTCACCTACACTTTTCCTTCAATGCAGGAAGTGTTGATGACACAGGTTTAAGTTAAAGGGAGTTAAGGTTTTCTTTCACTTCTATCTTTTTGAATTCATTTTTCTACATGTGTTTGTTACATTCAGCTAAAGGCAAGAACTCAGCTCTGAAATAGCAACTCTAGTGTCCTTATGACTCCAATAAAATTATTCTTTTCATGCAATAAAGGTAGCATCCTGCTTCCTTTCTCCTATTCTGGCCTTGCTTATTTACCACTGAAATGTCAGCAACAGCAGTAATTTAACCTTTGGTGTTGCTCTAACGGACCTGCAATTAACCAGCCGAATTTTCACTGGCCTCTATTGGAGTGGAGCAGCACGAGTGGCTGCAACACGAGCTGCCACGGAGTGCGTGCCGGAGGAAGGCATCCCACTTCTGTCTGCATAACTATGGGCTGCGGGCTGTGCCTCTGCAATGCATTATTGATCAAACAGTTGTTATAAATAGGAGCAGCTAGTTTTGCTACCAGCACCAACCCTCAGATCTCTGAAAGCTAAGATGCAATTAATGTATTCATATAGAACACATAAACTAAGACTAGAAGACTGCCGACAAACAACGGTGTAAGGAAAATAATCAACAAGACAAAACTCATTAAGAACTATAATACTTGTTAGATTAGATAGCTTTTATGACCTGCGCCTCTCCCCAACATGCCCTTCTTCTGTCAACATTCAAAACCTCGTTAGAGATTTGCTGAGACAAGTTGGTTCTCAGTTTGATCAGAGAAGGAAAATTATACAATTCCACTAAATCTTCTGACAGTTCTGCTGTCAGGGCTGTCAGGCTGGGCTATGTACTTTACATTAAATGAAGCAGAATACAGTAGTATAGAAGGGGCTGTAAGAGTCTCTTCATAACAATGATTTATTTATTTTTGCATTAAATATGCTTTTGAGCTGTCAAATGATGCCAGGTAATTGCTGTTGTTTATTGTTTACTGCTGATATTATTATCATGCCTCAGAATAGCCATGGACTAGGATCCAATTGTTCTTGCTGCCATACACAGCTCTGCCAGGGAACTTGTAACTCAGAGTATGGTTAGTGAGCAAAGAGAGGCAAGACTGCAGCACAGCAGGTCAGTTTACTTGCTTGAGCATGGATAACAGCAGTGGTGAAATCACTGTAACTTGTACTGTGGCTGCCTCAGTCCATTTGTGGTATGATCTTAAGATCTTACCCTTGTATGGCCTTGGGCTGTTCCCACTGCAGTCTGCAGCACAGCAGTGATAGTGATTGTGGCCACACCAGATGGTTTGATGCTTGTGCAGTAGCATCACAAACATGATATAGGACAAGGTGGAAGTGACCAGGCAGGTGTGGAGGAAGCAGAGAGGCCTGATATTACATGCACAGTGGTCATGGGACATCAGCTGTTTCTCTAGTAATGCCTTTGTTCAAGGCTTCATGGGAAAGATGGAGATTTTGAGGTGAAGGAAAAAACACCGTGGTTATTCTTGCATAGTCCTTTCAAGTCTGAGGCATCAGTGGAGAAAACCACGGTATACTTGCTAGACAGATATATCAAGTAGAGTCTGTAAGAGGGAAAAGATTTTGAGAAGAACAGAAGAACAAGCCAGAGAACTAGGAAGCTGAGGGTGACCTATCTAAAGATAGAAATGGGATAGAAACATGAGTTTTGGAAAAAAATAAATAAATGCAAGGGTCCTTAGATCCACATGAAAAAGAAGAGAGCAACTGCCAAGGTTACCATCACAACCCAGCCTGTATCCAACATGCTTGTTCTGCTGAACAGCTCAGATGTATCCATTGTAGAGAGTTATATCACAGATTATTTTTTCATGACCATGTAAAATTACAAAGAGAATAGCCTAACTTATATTCATGGAGGAGCTAGAATTCTGTCTCTCTGTCATTCAGCAAGGTCTTTCACACCCCTGCTGCAGAGCTAAGACTGAACAGCATCACAGGAAGTGGGACTTGGGAATGACAAGCATTAAGTGTGTAAAAATGAGATATTAGACTTCCAGTATTTTTACTGTAATATTGGAAAAATTGTTTCTGCCATAGGAAGTATTTATACTTAGTATGTAAATGCCTATGTAGTCATATAATAATAACTGGTAATTATTCCTTTCAAAAAGTCATTACAGTGTCAAAAGTAAAGCTATATTTTTTGAGCTGGTCTGTACTAATGAGGGCTGCTGTGTTGTTAATTTTGTAGAAGTGTATTCATGGAAGACTGAGTTATCAAAAGAAAAAGAAAAAGAAGTTCTAGTTCCAAAGGGGCTATTTGCAAGAAGGTGAGCATTTTTTCTGTGTGTGACAAAACAATAGTGACTCGGGGAAAAAATGAGAATAAAGTCTGACAAATATGGAAGAAAAACAAGTGGGAAGGGGTAAATTATCTTGAGATACTGTAATAAGCAATGTTGTGTTACTATATAGCACTATATTAATATAGTACTATCCCATATACATAGTAGTAAATTGTCCAAATATTTTTTAAATGCTTCTGAAGCCTTTTATTTTTTTCATAGGGAAACTGCATGACCAGATGAACAGAGATGCGAGATGGAGCAATTGGAAAACCTGTTGTGTTCTGCATATTGTAAAGATACTGATACCTGGGTGTAAGGACATCTGTCTTGTGAGGGTATGTTGTTAACATAATTTTTAAAAGCCCAAAAAACAAACAAACAAAAACCCACAAAACCCCCACCCAGATATGATAATGAGTCAGAGATAACAGGGATTATAACAGAAACTGAATCCCTCAAGTTAATGACTGACAGAACCTTGAAGGAAGCACTCAGGCACAGCTTGGAAGAGGTTTGACCATACTTTGTAGATTATAAGAAAGGGGAAACAAGGTTATCATGGGTCTCATGAGAAAGAAACACTAAAATCTTTCCAATGAGATCTCTCTCTTCTGTATTTATTTATTTTTAGACAAGCTTTAAAATTTATCTCACTAAGATACATTATGAATTCAAGCCAACATCAATTGGTTCATTTCTTTGGTAAGGTACAGGCTCAACATAGTACAGCATTTATAGCTACAGAACATAAAAAATTAAATAGGTAGAGACTAGAAAAAAATCTTACTGATTCGGCAGTGGTTATCTTTGCCTGGGACACTATTATTTCCTTATAAACCATACTACGTATGACTCTTTATAATTAAAGCACGTTTTATTTGCCTAGCTGGAGACTTGATAGAGAAGTTGTATTCTCTCTTAAGGAAATTATCTGCTTTAGGAAATGCCTTTAAATATATCAAAGTGGAGGGATCATTACCTTGTCTGTGGCTCATTTGCAATATAATCTCATTTTGGCTCCAACCATCACTGAATGGTAATGGATATTGATCAGTTGTTTTGGGAGTGGAATAACAGCTTCCATTTAATGGCTGTGTAATAACATTATAATGGCTGAGACTGTGAGCAGAACATGTTCATTATTTCACAAGCCATACCAGACAGCATCAGAGATGTATTTTTGTATGATTTAATTGTGTAGTGAGTTGTACTTGTATCCATGGAACAAGAATAGTATACAGAGTATCACAGGTTTAATTTGCAATGTACAGATTACACAAATAGAGCTGACCACATTGCCATTTATACGTCTGATCACATTTCTATTTTTACTTCTAGAAATCTGCTTGCTTTTAAATAAACTTATAGCATAAAATTTCCTTTGAAAGATAGAAAGTACTATAAATGTAGACATAGCAGAAGGAAAGGTAAATATCTGTGTCCTTTCAGCTGACAGATGCCTGTTCCCAGACAAAAGAGAGTTAACTACTGGATTAAAAAAAAAATAATTAGACCAAACTATTAGATATGCTAAAAATCAGTCTCCAAATTTATCAGACCAGACAATACGACATAAAGTAGAAGTCTTCTGTTTTCAGTACACTAGTGTGCCAAGCTTTATTAGTCACACTGAAAGCTGTGAAACAAAATACCTTTTCATGCTTTTTTTTCTTCATATCTTTTTCCGTCTTTTCCACATGAATTCTTAAATTTCACATTTTCTAGTTGCACTTTTTGTATTCCTTGTTTTGTTTCACTTCTGAAAAATGTCATCCTTTTTGTAAAGGCTTTAATTCAGCTATTATCTTGACACTAGGTATGTTAAGACTTTATTGAAATATTGTCTTCCTTTGCACAGACTTTCACACTTTTAAAAACAGTTTCCATTCAACATCAGAACAGAAAACAATATTCAATTGTTGTCTAATCAATTAAAATAACAATAAGTAAACAATTGTGAAATTATAGCCAATATTCAAATTTCCATTATGTGTGGGGTTTTTTTAAATTAAACCAAAGGTTCATTTTCAAAATGAAAAAACAATTCTTGTCTTCCCAAAATATCAAAATACTACTGTGTGGTATTATTTGAAAGAAAAATTGCTGAAAAAGAGCTATGGAAATTTTTTTAAGTCAGTCTAATTTCATCTTTAGATCCCTATCCTGAAAAAAATATTAAGAAGCTAAAAAATGTTTATAGTCAACTAAGCTAATGTAGATTAAGCCTGGACTTACTCAAATGTTTGAGGAAATATTCAGTGTTTTGAGAATGAAAGTTTCATCTTATGTGTCTTACAGGATGTTTGAATCTTGTGATTATGTTTTTACCACATTATTTACTCTTTCAAAGTAAACCAAAACTTTTTTGAAACTTCCCACCAAAACATGATGGTTTAGACTTGTGCTTCCTGATTTTAGTACATTTTCCTTTTTTCCCTTTTATTTTTAAATAAATATTAGGATTATATTAAAAATTATCACAGAATCATGGAGGCTGGAAAAGACCTTTAAGATCATCAAGTCCAGCCTATGACCTAACACCACCACATCAGCTAGACATGGCACTGAATGCCACATCCAGCCATTCCTTGAACACATCCAGGGACAGTGCTTCCACCACTTCCCTGGAAAGGGAACAAAGTTGGGAACAAACAGATCCACTATCTGAAGGAAAAAAATAAAAATAAAAATCTAGTCTACAGAGGATGTCTACTGTTGGCTCAGTTTTGATTTAAAATATTAAAAGAGAGGGACAGTCATGAGTATCATTAACATGGAGACTGGAATCTATAGAGTTATGGGAAAATTGCTATGAATGAGATGAAAAAGAGCCAAGGATCAAGACGAACAAGATGGGAGGAATAGAAAAAATGCATGAGAGTAAGACCAAGCTTGGAGGAATCTGAGGACCAGCAATCTTCCTGTTCCCAAAATGAGAAAAGACACTCTTAGTATTTGTGTTTAGCTCACGTGTGACTACCCTTGCACCTAATGCAAGCTTGAGTGAATATATCTCAAAATTCTCAAAAGGTTGTCTTTCCCCCCTCCCACACCTGCTGTAGACAAACCTGCAGTGACCTTTGCATCCCACACTCTAACCTGAGAAGTAACTGCTTTTATTTATCTGTTAGATAATTTAATCACAGATCTTGTGGTTTTAGTGGAGTAACATAATTGTTACTGTCTACAAAACTGAATGGCAGTGTTTCCATTTAGTAGTTGTATAACTGTGAAATAGTTTTCGTAGTTTACCAGCAGCTTTTCTATAGGCACGTCTCCATCTTCATACAGCTTATTGTGAACTTATGGCCAGGGTTTTAAAATTATGTGACCATTTCAGAAATTATTATTATTTTAAACTTAATAATTTAAAAGCATAATTTTCTGTGAAAATAACTACATCTAATTTTCCACGAGTTTATTACCTAATATGTTCCACCTGTCAAATACTCAGGGAATAGCTCAGAAGAGAAAGCAAAAACACATTTTATAAACATTTTGAGAATAAGGAGAGCAACCATATTATTTTTTTTCTATCTTCATGTCCACATAATACTTTTAAGTGCTGTAAAATAGCTATTTATTATGCTATCAAAGTCCACCACTGCATTTGAAAGTGGAGAGTAGATAAACTGTCAATCATGTCAGACATTACTATGCTATGAATCCCATCTTCAGCAAAATTGGTTTGACATGCACAATTATCTGTTGAGATGCATTAAGTGCACCAGAATCTTCCATTATCAGAAATTAGGCTACTTTCTGACTGTCTTTCCTATGTAGGGCTTAAACCTTTCCTGGATGCTTTCAGTTTTCCAGAGGATTTCAGGTCTAATGGAGCAGTTAACTGCAGTATTCTTCCATGATATTATTTTTTTTCCATTTCATTCTACTCCTGACTCCACGAGCTACTCACAATGTCTTTAGGCTCAAACCATATGAAAGTGATCCAGTTTATTTGGGAGCATGAGGCTAACTTAACAGGAGATATCCACTTCTTTCTTAATCCATAATGCCTTTTTTTGAGAACCTAAAGCACTTACGTTCCTTCAGACATTACAACTATATATGGTGCTGTTTATTTCAATAATTTTAGCTAAAAATTGCAGTTTATTTGTTATCAATTTATATAGCTTAAAATATTCTCTTTAATTTCTACATTCCCATCTTTCATGTTTAAATATATGATTTTATACTAGCCATTCCAGCAAAATGCAATTAGCTGTCTGTATTTAATAACTTGCCAATATTTTCTTGACTTTAGTAAATTCCAGCCAGTCTCCATTTTGAGCCATTCTGTTTTCTGCCCTCAATGTAATAGTAGCAGCTCATTTAAGCACGTTGCACAGCCTTCCTTAAATGTATTCAGCATCTCCATTATAATTTATTCATAAATTAAGTCTCTGAACCTCACTTTCACACACTGATCAGTTCATGCTTTAATTTCACACATTGATGAGCACTGTATGAAAAAGTGTGAGAGGTTTCTAAAAATAGGTAGGGAGGATTTAACTGAATAGGAATCCTCTCGTTAACTGCAAGTAAGCACCAAATTAACCATACTTGCAAATTTGGTATCAGCCTGGTAAAACCAGCATTTTACATGCAACTAAAATCACTTAAGTACTTCTGTTATAACTTGTTTCTTAATGAGTTCTAAAGTTCTAAGAACAGTCAAATCACTGTGATAATCAATGAAGTTGTCTTTGAACAGAGATGGAGTATACTTTTTGACCTCCGATGCTGTTTATATGACGTTATATAGAGAGTAATATTAAGATTTATATAAAAATAAATAATATTCTTCTCTTCCTACTGTTTAGAATTTTCTATTTTGACTTCTCATGGGAATAAAAAGACAAAATGCATTCAGAATTGTGGGGTTTTTTTTTACTTCAACCTACATTCTCTGTGCTTTTCGATACTTGGTCTTACTTGCTGGAAAGTGAGTACTCATCATTGTGTCAGTTTCGAATTTTGCTCAAAAAACACGGTTTCAGCATGATTTTTCTGAAAAGCTGTTTTGAAAACAAAGCTCAGCATTTAAGTCCAGTGGCTAAATGTAGATCTAGAAATAAATTAATTTCATTCTCTGTATTTATTTATTACACAGTATAATAGGACCAGTGTTGAATAAAAAGGAACTTCACATGGAACTTTCTACCTGAGTGTGTTGATTTTAAGCCTGGGATGAAGTAGAAGCCCCAAAAGAGGAAGCAATCTTTAATTGGCTTTGCTTCATAAACTTCAACTTGATTTCCACTAAAGCTGATCAAAAGGGGGAGTTGAGACTCCTTATCAGTTTGGTAGTTTTGAAAATGTTATAAATTATCTCTTTTGTTATTTTTCTCTAAATCTGGCTATAAGCTAGGCATGGTTATCTAATATTTTGTGTCTTGCCTTGAGATTTTGAAAAGGGGGGGGATTTTGCTTGCAAATGTCAATGTGAAAATATTAGCCACCCTTTCTCACAAAATAGTCCTTAAAGTTTAGTCATATTTTCTTTACATTTTCCACATAAAATAGCCTTAAAAATCAGTAGCTGACAAACAAATTTGTGACTTCTGTATCTGTTATTACAATTACTGTCCTTTCAGTACACTATCCAACTTAACCTAGGTAGTAAAACCTTTGATCTTCTGGGAATAGTAAAAGTCTGTCTTTATTGTTCATTTTGGAGCAAATCAAAATATAACTTCCAAGTTGGACAGAAAGTTATGTGACAGGGTCTTGTGTGCCCCTTGGCCATGTTGGGGAACGTTTTCTCATCCAAATTATCTTATTTACATGATTCATGTATCCTTTCCTCTCATGCTTCCTACAAAAAATGTACAAATGTCTGGGACTTCCTGTTGGATTTGGTTGGGTATTTTACATCATATGTGTAAATGCAGAAAAGAGGTATGGCACTTCCATTACCAGTGGGAGCACAATAATTGATTTGTATAAGATGTATTTGTGTTTCTTGCCCTTGGAATAACGTTACACAAGAATCAGCTATGAGTGTAAGGACTTAGTATTTGTCTAAAATTCTTCATCATTAAATCAGATTTTACAGTTGTAAGGTTGTTCAGGAGTTAGCATTTTGTGTACTTCCCATTGCTTGTAATCCTAATGAAACCAAAAGAAAACAGTCCAGGATAAAAATCAAATTCCTAACAAAAGCAAATCAGCTCAGTTGTGAACTTTACAGCTGCTGGAACAATGCATCATTGCAAGAGCTGTATTGGGCAAGAAAGAACCATATTCTAAATATGCATCTATCTACAGTGATGTTACCCTCTGAGAACCGCAAAGCTTTTTGTTGAAAACAGTCTGATTTTTGTGTCCAAGGTCTTGGTGTTTCCTTGTTATTATGCCACCCAGTAACTGGCTAGTTTACTGAAAATAAACTGAGTAAACTTTTCTTTCTGAAATGTTGAGGCCATAAGATATTACAAAAGTCCTAGGAAACTTGAAAGCTCTTTCAATCATATTGCTGACTTACTGCTTTTTTTCTTCCTGTGGGTAGAAGAATGCCTTAGATTAAATAAGATTGCACATACGATCTTAACTTTTTGAAAAATGAACAATATTACTGGAGGGTCACAATGGAATAAAACACTGAAAAAATGTATAAGTTGTTTTGTTAAAAAAAATTCAAACTTTATGAAATCGTTCCAACTGCATTTGGCTTTTAAGAATAGTCAGGAATGATCACAGAGACTAAGTTCTGCTCTCAAGCATCCAAAGATGCTTTTATTGAAAGCTGGCAAGTATTCACCAAATTTGCCTGATTTTTTTATTATTTTTTTTCAGCTCCTGACAGAAGATTGAACTTTTGTAGTAAGACACTAGAAAATTATAAAGAGCAAACATATGCCACTTCTGAATTTATCAGACTTTAAAATAGTAATCTGTGTGAATGGAAATACTACAATAGATTCAAGTATATGCTGACTGGGCTCAGTAAGAATATATGAATTGGAGGTTATTTGTGATTCAAACCTGAGATTTCATTGCATCTAGTATTATATTTAAGCTGATCTGAGGGAGAACTGCAGGTTATTGAGAGTCATTAAAAACTAAAATCTGAAGTGGAGCAGACAAAAAGCAGCACCTCTTTTAGGAAAAAATCCAAAAGACTTATTTTAATTATTTTTTTTCTAGCAAGAAATAACAGTGATGTCTAACTAATGAGATTGCATTAAAGTGATGACACTTTCACTGCCTCAATTTTTTATTATTTTTTTTTTAACAACATATTTTAGATATATTTAACTTATGGTACTGGCTCTGAAAGTGTCTCTGCTTGTTTGGCAGCTGTGATGATGATCTAATCTGAGATTCAGAACATCAGCAAATGTAACATGGGAGGCTCCCTGAACGTCTCTGATGAAAACAAAGCAAGGCCCCAAAGACCCTGGAGTTGAAAGTTCAACTAGTAATAGGCAATTTTTGTCTGAATAAAATTCAGATTACATCCTGTATGGGGTGATGCACTCTAAAAATGTGTACTACATAATCAGAGACTCAAAGGCAAGGATGTGGTAAATATTAAAATGGATCTATTTCAGTGTGTCTCTTAACATCACAGTTTTAAAGTTCCATTTAGAAAAAGTTTCATTTTTCAGTAACTAATCCAGAATCAAAACATGTAAAAGTAAGCTCTTCAAAAAGTTGACACATGCCAAATGAAGGTATTTTTATAATTGTTGCTCTGGATTTACAATCCCATTCTGTCATTTTGATGAGCTCTCCAGCTTAACTTCTTCTCACATAATTTGTCTCTTTATCTACTCTTAATGAAGATGGGGGACACCTTGCATTAATTATGAGCTACAAGTCAACCTAAAAGCATAACTCACAGCAGAAAATAGCACTATTTCAGGTTTTGTGGGTTTTTTTATTTTTATTTTATTTTCAGACAAAATATTATGTATTCTCATAAAAACTTCAATGATTTCATTTCTCAAATACTTGGTTTTCTAACAGAGTATCAAAGTATCTGTTGAAAGCAGATTTTTTTTTTTCCAGAAGATGCGGGTTTTATATATATTGGTAAAGAAGTCTGACAGGAGAATATTGATTAGTACTTGAACAGTTTACATGACTGAATGGAAATAAGTCTGCTTCAGAAAGTTGTTTGGTTTTGTCTTTTTTTAAAATTGAATAAAAATTCTCAGATAAATCTGTGAAATATAACATCTAAAACTTGAGTAAACAACAGGTGCAAATATGTATTGAAATGGTTCTCCACTTCATCCTGCAGAGTGGTGCTCAATTTGTTAACATTTTTCTGCTTCTGCACTGGTTTTATATATTGTTATTTGTAGATTTTAAAACACTTCAGATCTTTTTAAGTGGTGGAGCTCAGCTCTCAGTGCTTGGGTATCTTTGTTCCCTCCCCTTCCTCTCTCGTGCTTATATTGCTCATCAGCTCTCCATCTCTGACCTGGTGCTATAAAGCCACAATCATTTATCTTTTGCTTTCTCAGATGCACAAGGAGAACAGAAAGTTGAATGTGCCCGTAATTGTAGTACTTAGTCAATTCCTTTAATAGCAGTTAAAAAAAAAAAAAAAGCAATGCAGTGAAACATCCCTTGATAGAAAAGAAAATATCTGTGCCTAATCCCAAGTGAAGCCAAAGCAGATCGATGTTTTGTTCAGCAATGAAAGAGGGTCTAATAGGCACTTGTTTCAGACACCAGGTGATTATCTTGAAAAAGAACTGAAAACCAAAGTTTGAAAACTACTCACTTTGCTCCCATGACATTCATGTGTGTATATCGAAAACAAGTATTTATATCAAATAGTTCGCCTTTTGATTCAGCAATTTTCATTTTTCTCTCATGAAAAAATTTGAGTCAGAGTGGTCTAATTATTGTGCTTTGCAGTCTTTTAGAAACTTTTTTAGACACTGAATAATTTGTCTTTACAAAAATACAAGTGTTATAGCAAACCAAGAGAAGCAAAATACAGTTTTCATGTATATAAATGCATACGAGGGGTTCCCAGAGTAGCTGTTACATATAGGCAGTCTTTTATGGCCGTAATTATATCATCACTGTAAAATCAGTTACTGTGTATCTAAATTCATTTGCACAGATTATGTTTTTCACCCCTGAGGAGTAATATGGTATATAGCTACATCAGAAAACTAAACCAATGAAATTTATGTCATGGTGGTGTTTATGTTTTTGTAAAAATGACTTTCAACAAGCAATCCAATACCTAGTAAAAAGCTCTGATCAGGCAGGGTTATAATGTCATTAAATGTTGCCTTTGTTAATAGCTACAAATATTTTCTTTCTTACTACTTAAGGGCATTGAAAAAACTTGTTAATGAGAATAGAAATGAGCTTCAAATTAATACATACATATTGTAGTGAAGTAACTCAGCAGTTGTTCTTTCTATTTAAACTGAAAGAAAAATGTCAATGAGTAAAAAATGTCAGAGATATCACAGAAACCCCTCAACCCTTGTGGACACCAGTCTGGAATAATTTATTGAAGGAATTGGTGGGAGTTGGATATTTGAAACACTTCAAACTCAACATGATGTGCTAGTGAAGAAAGTAAGAAAATGTCTTGGCAGTTATTCTGAGTTTTAGGTCTGAGATCTAAAATTGTTCCTCAGACACTGTTGGACTTTGCCATGTTGAGCAGAGGTTACTTAAGCACCTGGTAACTTCTCATATGGAAACAACTTAGTGGGAGTTAAAACTACTGTGGAAATATGTACATCCACTCTTTGCTGGCTACCTTTCTCTGCCATGGCAAGAGAGGAGATAGCTTACAGCTTCCTCAGGTGTATAGTTCTTGTTTTTTTGTTTTACTACCTGGTGCTAATTCATCACTGTTCTTCAGCTGCAGCACAACAGAGGTGACTTCTTTTTATGGGAAGAGATCTGTGCCCAGACAACCCCTGTTGAGAGAAAAGGTAAAGCTGCGTTGTTGCAATAGTAACTCTTGGGATCAATAGCATGGAAACCAATCAAATGAGCCTCAGACAGTGACTCAAACATAACAATATTTCGTATTCCCCATGGTCTAACTGGAATAATAACTTGTTTTATTGTCTTTCTGCCTGAAGCAGAAGAAAAGTGTAAAAAAGCCACATGGCCTCTTGAAAGAAAAAACTTGTATGGGACATGTTGGTGAGAGTATCAGTATCAGTCAAAGGTCAGAGATGTGGTATCTGCAGTTGTATAAGGAGCCCAGCATGCATTTTACTTGAGACTGCCCTGACCAATGTGAGCTCATGGTAATAGCTTTCATTGCAGGTTTTGATAGTTTTTCACCACTCTAGAGCAAATGAAACTCATATTCTTCCTCTGCATATTTTTCTTTATTATGGGAATATATTCAGGTATAAATTAGAAGTAAAATCTAATGCTATCTCCTCAGATAGTACCTCTGAAATCACTACTAAAAGCAATATTGGAAGGATTAAGCTTTCATTGTAGAATGCAACATTTTTTCCTGCTCCTTGATTCTTTGATCACTATTATTGCTTCTTAATCTTAACTATGAGATATAAATTGCTAGTGTGTACAGTATTTTTTTTCCCTGCTCTTTCTCATGGGCCTGTTGCTAATTTATCGATAGACTAGATGAGATATGGCTCAGAACTACTGAGTTGAAAAAAGTGTGTAAGACTAATGCCAGGGAAATGAATCTCAGCTGGTGAAAGTGCAAACTCTCTGATACCCAAGTAGTCACAAACAACTTGTCATCAAAAGCAAAGCAGTCTTTAACATGCAGTGCAGAACTTGAAATATAATTAAAATTTTAATTAACATTATTGTAGAAATAAATTAATCTTGCAGAGCCCAGAATCTGCCCATTCCAAAGGATACCAGAATTTGCTGTAAAAGAAAGGTAATAAAACTATAACATTTCAGATAGGAAGCCATTAGCTGTTTCTCAGTTGAAACATCCAGGGCCAGTCTCATTTGTACCATACAAAGTTACCAGTTTATTTCTTTAAATACTTTATTTTTTCTGTTTGTGGAACGGACTCAAGACCTTCCCATAGACTAAATACTTCTGATTTTGTAAGCATATGAGAATTAGTACCGGGTGCAGAGACCCAAAAAGGAATGAATTAAGGCAGTCCTATTCAGCTTTTCTACCTAATTGATTTTCCTGTACTTTTCCCTACAAGGAGCAGTGAGGTTGCAGAAACTTCAAGCAAGCTGGAGCAGAGAGGAAGATTTCTATGAACGACATGGGGAAGGTACGGAGAATGCAATAAGAGCAACAAGCACAGATAGCTTTGGTGGGTTGACCTTGGCCAGATGTCAGGTGCCCACCAAAGCCATTGTATCACTCTCTTTCTCATCTGGGCAGGGGAGAGAAAATGTAACAAGAGGCTCGTGGGTCAAGGTAAGGACAGAGAGATCACTCAGCAGTTACTAACATGGGCAAAACAGACTGGACTTCATTTATTTTATTACCAACGAAATAAGAGAACAGTAATTACCTCCCTCATCCTTCCCTTCTTCCTGGTCTAAACTTTATTCCTTATTTTCTGTACCTCCTCCCCTGTAGTTGCACAGGGGAACAGAGAATGGGGGCTGTAGTCAGTTCATCACACCTTGTCTCTGATGCTCCTTCCTCCTCAGGATGAGGACTCCTCACACTCTTCCTCTGCTCCAGTGTGAGGTCCCTCCCGTGGAAGACAGTCCTCCACAAACTCCTCCAATGTGAGTCCTTACCATGGGCTGCAGCTTTTCACAAAGTGTGCCAGTGTGGGTCCTTTCCCTGGGGTGCAGGGCTTCAGGAACAAACTCCTCCAGTGTGGGTGCCCATGGAGTCACAAGTCCTGCCAGGAAACCTGCTGCAGTGTGGGTTCCTCTCTCCATGGGTTCTGCAAGGAACCTGCTCCAGTGCAGGGCTCTCCATGGGGTCACAGCTTCCTTTGGGCATCCACCTGCTCCAGCATAGGGTCCTCCATCATTAAGCCCCATGGGCTGGAGGGGTGCAGTCTGCCAGACCATGATCTTCACCACAGGCAGCAGCTCCAGCTCCACCTGGAGCACCTCCTCCTCTCTTTCTTCACTAACCTCAGTAACTGCAGAGTTGTTTCTCTCACATATTCTCACTTCTCTCTTCAGCTGCAGTTGCTGTTAATTAACAGGTGTTTCCCCTTTTCTTAAATGTGTTACCACAGAGGTGCTACTGCCATCACTAATGGGCTCTACCTTGGCCAGTGGCAGGTCTGCCTTAAAGCTGGGTGGCATTGGCTCCAACAGACATGGGGAAAGCTTCTAGCACCTTCTCAGAGAAACCACCCCTGTAGCTCCTCTGCTACCAAAACCTTGCTATGGAAACCTAATACAAGCTGGTTTGGGGAAGGATGGAGAGATTCTGGGCATTTGGTTTTGGCACTTTTTTTTTGTTTATTTGTTTTGGTTTGGGGCTTTTTTTAAACTTGCCCAAGGTTTCTTGCTGTTGGCTTAATTATTCTTCTTTACCAATTATTGTTTTCCTCAGGCATCAGATACTTATCTTTCAGATAAGGAGTAGAAAAGAGAAGAGTGTATGAGGCAAAATCTTAATGGGGAAAAAAACACATCAGAAAGAAATGAAAGATAAATGGGCAAGCCAGGGTAAACAGGACAAAGAGTCAGTTCTATATCTTGACAATGAGATCTGAATAACACAGATATATCTGTAATAAAGTATGAAGATTATCTCAAAACACACACTAGCAGGAATTACAGTAGTGAAGGTGCAGAAAACTCTACAGAGCACCATTTATCCTCTTATTCCAAAAAGGAACATCCTTAATGGATTTGTCTTCCAAGAGCATGAACTTGAGCAGTGATTTATTTATACTTGGATGGTCACCTAAAAATAGGAAATTCAAATGCAACGGTTTGCATTTGTAAATGTTAACATGACAAGATACGAAAGTCTTATCCTGATTTGTGTAATAAAATCAAAAGGACAGAGAATAGACTGGGCTTTCACAAGTAGAGTGAGACATTGAGGGAGCAAATAGCTTAAGTGTAAAGAGACAGTCAAGAGTCTGGTAGTCAAGAAAGTAAATTTAAATTCCTTTCTTGATGTAGCAGAAAGGAAGCAAGTGAAAAGGTGATAAGATAATTGTATGTTTCTGTAGAATGTTTAGTTGGGCCAAGAGTAATTACTGTGTAACTGACACTGGTGTATTTACTTTGAAATACGTATAGCAATTATCATACATTTAGACTGCCACTACCTGATATTTACTATACAATCAAATGACCAGAGGTACTATGAAATGTGGTAAAGAAGAGAAGGAATATGACAACAGCAATGTATAACTTTATTAATGGAATCATATAATTGTTTGGGTTCGAAAGGACCTAAAGGATCATCTAGTTCCCACCCCCCTGACATAAGTAGGTTGCTCCAAGCCACATTCATCCTGACTTTGAACACTTTCAGGGATGAGGAAACCACAACTGCTCTGGACAACCTCTTCCAGTGTCTCATGACCCTCACACTTAAAAATTTCTTCCCAGTATCTAATCTAAATCTCCCCTATTTCAGCTTAAAAACATTCCCTCTTGTCCTATTGCTACATACCCTTGTAAAAAGTCCCTCCCCAGCTTTCCTGTAGGCCCTCTTCAGGTTTTGAAGATTGCTATAAGGCCTGTCTTCCTGGAGCCTTCTTCAGGCTGAACAACCCCAACTCTCTCAGCCTGTCTTTACAGGAGAGGTACTCCAACCTTCTGATCATCTTTGTGGTCCTTCTGTGGACTTGCTCCAACAACTCCATATCCTTCCTGTGCCAGGGGCTCCAGAACTGGACACAGTACGCCAGGTAGGATCTTACAAGAACAGAGTAGAGAGGAAGAATCACCTCCCTCAACCTGCTTCTTTTGAAGCAGCCCAGGATGCAGTTGGCTTTCTAGGCTGCAAGCACACACTCCAAGCTCATGTTGAGCTTCTCATCAACCAACACGCTGAAGTCCTTCTCCACAGAACTGCTCTGAATCCATTCTCCAGCTTGTAACTGTGTTTGGGATTGCCCTGACTCAGGTGGAGGACCTTGCACTTGTTGAACTTCATGTATTTCATTACCAAAGTAATGATTACAACATACTTTAGGACATTTCTGACTCAATAATTGTTTTCAGAATGTTGTATTATGTGCAAATCACAAAAAAAAAATTATTATTTTTTTTTTCTTCTAATGAGACTGAATTTTAGTCTCAAGCTATTTATTCTGATGCTATACTTGGTAGTGCTCATCAAGCTTGGACAAGCTCCCAGTTCTATGCAGAGCCTGGAATAATCCCACTGCAGTGGAGTACTGGGGAGACAGGAATATCATCTCCTCAGACTCCCTCCATTGCTAGGAAGACAGAAGAGGCATCTTTAAAGGAAAAATGTGAAGTTGGATAATTTATTATCTAGAGGTGTTTATTTTTCCCATTGACTATTAAAGGAGCCTAGGGTGGTTGTAATCCTAACATAAGCATCTCTGTTAATTGCATGAAATTAGATGAATTGCACTCAAGTCTAAGTTAAAAAGCCAAATGAATTAAAAATGAATTCACCAGAAGCCTGCCTGAAAAGATCAGGCTCTGATTGGAAGATCTCCTGTGTATGCCACATGTTTGTAAAATTATTTGCATCCGGCCCCCACTCAACCTGAGTATAGATAACAATCACTTTTATTGCCTTCATGTATTTTGCATCTTATTCTACAAGCTGAAAATAATTACTTGAAAACTTATATCTGACACATGAAAACAAAGAAATGTAATCAGTGTAGCTCATAGCAAAGTACTTACTAACTGTGTGTCTGATAAATTCAGATTTGGATCATTATTTTTTATTATATGATAAGCGTATCAACACGTCAGGAGGGTAGCTATGCAGAGTATAATGCACCTTGAATTACCTTGAAATAAGTCAAGAGAAAAATCTATTACTGAGCTAGATTTGGAGATCCCTGTTTCAATAAATATTTCATTAAAAGTTAATAACTAAACAGAAAACAACAAAACAAACAAAAAACACCCCCCCACACGAAAATAACCCAAACAAAAACCCCACCACAAAACCACCAAAAAACCCCAAAAAACCCCAAAACCAACCAAACAAACAAAAAATAACACTCCCCCCCCAAAAAAAAAAACAAAACCAAACAAAAAACCCCCAACCTAAATGTTTATGCTTTCCAAAATTTATAGAAAACTGTATCCACTGGGGAGATATACCTCAGCTTTATGGAGCAGTGGATGAATCCACAGATGTTTTTGAATATGCATCATATTCAAGATTACTGTTCCCTTGCTCCTGGACACAATTTTTTAAAAAACATGGAAGGGTCCTGTATTTCATTCCCCCTGTTTAAAATGCTTCAAATGCA
>NW_009970716.1:1881257-1891209 GCF_000747805.2 Chaetura pelagica
TGCAATCTGAAAGAAATAAATGAAAAGCCACATGAAATGCCTGTCAGCCCTTGGAAAAAGATGTGATGGTAAACTGATGGTCTAAGCTTTTGTATATTTGTTCCTGTCCTAAATGAGTAACACTGTTATTATAGAGGATGGTAAAAATTACAGCATTGACAAAACATCAAATTTAAGTCTCATGGGTTTTTGCACCATAATAAAATCTTTTTGGCCAGTTAAGTTTTGCTTTTTTGGTGTTTGTTTGTATGTTTGTTTTTTCCATATAATACAATGAATAAGTTTTTTTGTATTATTGAAACTTCCTCCTAAAATTCTTTGCTATGGAAAGACAAAATTGAAAAGGTATTTAAGCTTTGTAATCCAGACTTCATATTTACTTGATCAAGGAAATTAGAGAAGGCACTTTGCTGCACATGAACAGAGAAATTATACTCTAAGTACTCTGATGTTTTGCAAGTTTTTTTTGTTTGGTTGGTTGGGTTTTTTTGTTTTTTTGTTTTTTTACAGGTAAAGTATTCTATGGTCTTGCTTTGTACAGCTTTCCCCACATTTTTAGCATGATACAGAGCCAGTCTGCATTTGTACAGGTCAGAGATCTGGCCCTCAATGCCATCCTCCCCTTGGGCTGAGGTGCTGTATGCTGTTTCTGGACCAGTTTCAGAGTTGCCTGTAACACACATTTAATGTACATGTTCTGAAAATTACTGGAGAACAATTTGATTAGCTATTTGCAGCCTTGTCTGACATACACTTTGTTCCCAGAATGTATTCAATGTAAGTCTTTCCACTTCTTTGGTCAGCTTATGTAAGGGGAACTATTCATAGCTGATAAGGAAGAGAGCACACCATCCCTGCCATCTCTGCTGCAAAGGCAGTAAGAGAACACTTTGATGTTTCTCCCTCTCACAGAAGGATACAGAGTTACATCAGAGTAACTTTAGTTTGAATTGCTTGGAGAATTCAGCTGTCTGCACAGCGGTGTTACTTTTTCAGACTGATACTGTCTAAGGCTGTAGTCAGGAAAGCTAGAACAGGCTTCGTCAATGAATGGGACTACAGCTTCACATCGAAGAATAAAGCAGGACAGCAGCATCTCTGAAGCCAGAGGTGATATAATCAAGCTCATTCTGAATGTCCACATTCAAAGCTCAACCCCAGATGCAGCACCCTTCTGGGAGTTAGAGGGTATGGAAATCTCATTCCAGTCATAAAAAAAAGAACTGAAAAGCCAGAGCTAGTTTTATCTCAGGGTGTTATCTACTGTCAAAATCAGGTGTGCTTCATGGAAAATTACAAAAGCAATTCAGGAACTCTTGCCTCTGGGCTGCTTGCTGCAAACAAATGTATGTTTTGAATTATTCATGGGATTCTGAACAATGGTTTTATAACCACCAATGATCAAACCCAGAATTCACATGTGCTTTAGCTTTAGATTCAGGCTTACCAGGCAGAATTGTCTGTGTAGCAAACTAAGGACCAGGCCACTGATTGAAACCTCTCCATAATTAAATATTAAATCCTAAAAGGGATTAGTGGTTTACTAGTAAATTAAAAATCCTAACTTATCTTTCACTATTTAAAATTCTGCCTTTGGTCATATCACTGGTGGGGTAACACTGCTCTGTTCTTATTGACAGTCTTTAGACCTCAGCCTAGACAGTGTTTTTCTTAGACACAATTTAAATTCCCACTCTTCACTGAAGAAGATACAATTATAAAAATTTTAGGGTTGACTTGTAGTAATAAAAGAAGAGTCAGTAGAACACCATGCCACAGGACAGCAGTTTGAAGAATTAATCCAGAAATTAATTTACAACAAGCAGAGAATGTAAATATGGGACAAAAGTGTTCTATTTTCCAACTGGAGCTCCAAAGAAAACATTAATGACTTAGCAAAGGCAATTCTGTATAATTTCAAACCTGTAAAAGGAGTCCTGTCCAAAGAGACCTGGAAAAATCCATTTCCTGTCAAACACCAAAAAATGTGGGTAATAAAGACTTTTTTTAAAAATGTAATTTAATTTAATTTAATTTTTTATTTTATCTGCTGTACCTTGACCATAGGATCATGTACAACTTCTGCATAATTGCCTGCTTCCCAGTTAAAATTGGCTTTGTTAGGATTAAGGAATTTTAACCCTCTCTAAGTGAGTGTTTTCTCATCCTAATGACAACAATGTGAGGTCAGGGTGGGATGGTGGGGGGGGGGAGGAGTCAACATCTTGCAGAAATAAATCCTTGAAGACTGCAGAATTGTTTTCCAAACAAGCAATGTAATTTCAGAAGAAAATGCAATTTCTGTTTCTGAATTTATTTGCACATGCTAGAAAGAAAAGGTTGTCATGGTTCCTTGCTATTCCTGTAGAAGAAATTCTACAATAATCAGCCCTAGTGAAGTTTTTGTTTTGGTTGTTGTTTTGGTGTGTTTTTTTTTTTTTGGGGGGGGGGGTGTTTGTGTTTTTTTTCCTCTTTGGAAGCATACATTTGAATAACCTTTTCACACTGCCTTTGACTGGTAAGAAGTCTTTCAGATACAACTCTGAGCTATATGGAAAAAATCCTGGTGTCACTGAAGTCAACAGAAACTTACCACTGACTTCAATGAGATAGAAACTTGGCTCTGTGCTAGATAAAAATAATCTCAGATGACTGGTTTCTTTTTGGATGGAATGATGAACTTATTTTTATAGACTTTGATACTTTCTTTGGATATGTCCTTGCTTCTTGGAAGAAGTCCAGGAGGTTCTTTCAGGTTCATGCAACTTGAAAGAAACTCTAGCTGCTACCTAGACTAAAGGAAGCATAAAACAAAACAAAACAAAATTAATCAAATTTGTGTTAAGGGGTTCCTAAAAAACATAAGTTGGTGTGTGCAGTGTATGAAAGATGAAGGAGTATGTCAGTACAGAGTAAGATATAATATAATTTAAAAATATAGCACCTATAGTTTATTTCAGGGGTCTTGCATAAAAATAAATAAATAGATAGATAGACAGACAGACAGATAGATAAAATTTTAATTCAATAGGTGGGCAATATGTTAGTATCAGCACTCTGTGTTTGTGTGTAGCTTCCATTCTCTTTATGGATGGGCTAGAACTTTTGTGGGGTTTTCAGAAGGCTTCCATAAAATCCATAAGGCAAAAAAAGATGTTCTGAGGTCTGTCTCTCTCACTCTCTTAGAACTTCATTTTCTATAAATCATAGAATCATAGAATCGTTAAGATTGGAAGGGATCTCAAAGATCATCAAGTTCCAACCCCCCTGCCATGAGCAGGGAACCCTACCACTAGACCAGGTTGCACAAAACATTGTCCAACCTGGTCTTAAACACCTTCAGGGATGGGGCATCGACAACCTCCCTGGGCAACCCATTCCAGTTCCTCACAACCTTATAGTGAAGAATTTCTTCCCAATATCTAACCTAAATCTTCCCTCTCTGTGGGAAACTGTTCTTTTCTTCCCCAGTACCAGCTTGTAACATCTCTCAGTTTAAAACCATTACCCCTTGTCCTATCACTGTCTTATCTGATGAAAAGCCACTCCCTAGCTTTCCTGTAGCCCCTTCAGGTACTGGAAGGAGCTATAAGGTCTCCCTGGAGCCTTCTCTTCTCCAGGCTGAACAACCCCAAATCTCTCAGCCCTTCTTCATAGAAGAGGTGCCCCAGCCCTTTGATCATCTTGGTGGCCCTTCTCTGGACCCTTTCCAACAGGTCCTTATCTTTCCTGTGCTGAGGGCATCAGAGGTGTGCACAGTACTCCAGGTGCAGCAGAGTAGAGTGGCAGAATTCCCTCCCTGGCCTTGCTGGCCACACTTCTTTTGATGCAGCCCAGGATGTGTTTGGCTCTCTGGGCTCCAGCGCACACTGGAGGCTCATGTCGTGCTTCTCATCAACTACCACCCCCAAGTCCTTTTTCTGAGGACTGCTCTCCAGACATTCTTCCCCCAGACTGCATTTGTGCCTGGGGTTGTGCTTGCACTTGGCCTTTTTGAATTTCATGAGGTTGGCACTGACTCACCTGTCCAGCCTGTCAAGGTCCCTCTGGGTGGCATTCCTTCCCTCTAGGGTGTCAACCACACCATACAGCTTGGTATCATCAGAAAATTTGCTGAGGATATACTCAATCCCACTGTCCACGTCTCCAACAAAGATGTTAAACAGCACTGGTCCCAGTACTGATCCCTGAGAGACACCACTTGTCACCTGCCTCCATTTGGACATAGAGCTGTTGGCCACAGTAAATAATAAATAATATTTCTAGATCAGTATATATTAAAATATTTGCTAAATAATATTCTGGGTTTTTTGGAAACCTTTAAATAATTTTTTGTGATGGAATTTCCCAAGTTACTTTTAGCGACTTTTTTGAACCGTTCCTATCGGAACTAGAACAGGATTTACTTGGCTTTAATTTATTTTTTAGATTATTTTTTTTCTAATGTAATTTTAATTACATGTAATAATAACCACAATTTACATTAAAAGTTTGCCACACAAAGAGCTGGTGATGGATTTTACACTGCTTTAATGCCTCACAAGCAATGATAAACAAAGGAATAAGGAAGAGTTACATATACCTGCAGTTAATGAAAAATTAAATTACCATTTTAAAAGGCAATGCTTGTGAAAAAAATGGCTTTGTATCCATTTGTAGTACCTCTAGTAAAGTGGTACAAATTAATGAAGATCAAACACAGTAACGCTGCTAATGAATCCCTAGAATTTCTCACAGAAATTATATTGGTTGCTTTAGGATGATTTTGCAGTTTGAAACTGATAAACGATGCTGTAATGCCTAGGGGGTTAATGGAAAAAGACTTGTAATAGGTCACAAGGCTGTTGCTTGATATAAAAATCTTAACAGTTCAGTAAGTTGATTTCTTGTTAATATGTGTGTGTGTGAGTGTAGACAATGTTGCAGCTGTAGAGTTTATCACAGGTGTGCCTAGGAATATCTTTTTCCCAAGTTCTAGCAGTCTCACTCTGCTGTGTCTCTGTCCCATCAATGATCAGTTTACACTCACCTCCCACCAAGCCCTCAGAAACTCATAACTGACTCCCTTAGGGCAGCAAGTGGAAAGATTTATTTGTGTCCTCTCTTTCCCTTCTACACCCTCATAGAGCTAGACTTGTTCTCAGCATCTCCCACTGTGTTACTTGGGGTACCACACTGGGTGTGACATGGACTATGCTCTCACTTGTCGATGGGCAAAGTTTTACATAAAAAAGTAGGATAGAAGACAATCTTAAGGTAACATCCAATTCATGCAGCCAGGATCAAATTTACCCATGTCATTCTTTAAATTTAATTACCCAGTCAGTTCTTAAATATGTCCAATGATCGATATTTCCCAAAACTACCAGACAATCTCTCCCTGATCCTTAATATTCATAGAGTTAGAAAGCTTTTCCTTATTTCTGTCATTAACATCCTTCATAGCTAATAAAGCTGGAAAATCTTCATCTGTGGATCTGAAGGATAAACTACCCTCTTCTGAGAATTTGAGTATTTTTGCCTGTAAGGGTCTGGAATTCTTGGACTGACAAAATTTGTGTATTTGTTATTGTCATAATTCTGTGGCAGAAGTGAACAAAATCAGATGTGTATGATCTGCCTCAATTCTGATGTTCTTAAATTTTTACCACTTGGTTTTGAAATTTAATTTTTTTTCCCCCCAGAATAAACCAGGACACGTTTGCATGCACATATATGGATATATACATATACTCACACCCTGAATTTACGTCAAGTAGACAAATATACTCACATGGACTTTCCCATGTGGCTATTGATACAGGGATCCAGGCGTGTCCCTGACAGATCAGCTAGCTTAATCAAAAAAGCTTCATTCAATAATTCAACATTAACGTCTACCAGAGGTTGAATTCCACCCAAAAAAGCCCTATTACTTAACTGGATTATCAAATATGTTTTTTCTGTAAATATTTAATGAAAAACTGACTAACAGAAATAGAACGAGGTTTGTTTTCCACCTTCACCTGTGACCGACAGCACATGGTCCTACATTAGCTTTTTTACACATAGGGTTAGCTTGTGTACTTGGATGGTTTTGTAGTGGTGTAGATGAATTTGCAAATATAATCACGCTGTCAACCTCTCTATGTGACCAGATGAGCTTCTGGAAATTAAAATAAATGCCAGATCAACTTTAAAAAAATAAAAAATAAAAAAAAAATAAAAAAAATTCAGTGCTTTATGAGGAAAAGAATTCTTATAAAGAGCAAATAAACATACAGTCAGTGAGGGATGGGAGAGAAAGTATATCAGTTGCCATGAATACAGAAAACAGAAGTGCTTAGTGTGCATCTGCATTCCTGACTGGCATATATGGAGAGAGATCAGCTACTTTGTTTACAAGGTGCATGTGGAGCACACTGCATGGGGTCCTGGTGCATTGTTTTGAATTTGGTACCAGTGTGGTCCTGATTCAAGAGCACCATAAATGTGCTAAATTTTGCAGGACAAGACTTAAGTGCAGATCTAAGGCAAATTTACAGGAGAAAATAATTTCTCCAGTGTCTTACATTGCAATTGTAATTACATTTTTAGTGTATAATTGGCTTGACAGTACAAACAGAATTTAATACAAATAGAGAACCCCCCAAAAAGGAAAACACCAAATATAGTGGCACTTGTAAATATGGATTGGTGCTTGACAAAGCGACAAACTCTTTATTGTGCTACCAAGGTCAAGCATCTTCCATGTGACTGATCAAAAAGATAATGGGTCTGACTCCTGCACTTCCAACTACAATCTGTTTAATGTTGACCTGTTTAAAGTAACAAAGTTTATATTTAGGATAAGATACACCTCCCTTACCTTTAGCACCAAGACTGTCTAATCTAAGCTAGCCATCAATGATATAACTAGAGTTCCTCAGTCAATGAGGATAGATCTTATGTATCTTATATATCTTATATAGAATCAACTGCACCTCTTTTGGAGTTTGTCTCCATCCATTGTCTTGCAAGAACCCTAGATCCTTACCATTCATACAGTGAAAATAAGACTTTCTGGATCCTGCTGTCAAGGAAAACAAATAAATAAGAAGTCACTGTGGAATACAAACCTGAATATAGTAAAAACAATTCTACCCATTCACAACATGGAGGCATTCTGCAGAAATAGCATTGCTTTGACAAACAGATCACTCTGCCATAGCTTTGACCCAAGTTCAAATGTGCTGACAAGTCTTCAAGACAGGAAAGGATGAGTGAAGGATTTAAGAAGAGACAAAGTATTAAGACAGGATGGACTACTAGATGGTGATTCTTTTTCCTTCCTGATGCAATGTGCCATTCAGAGAAGACGGAGGAAGCATTGAACCAATAAGGTTGTGATAGGTTTCCTTACATGTAATTGCAAGATCATTGTTCAATATGAGTGTGTGTAGGTCAACCTGGTTTTGCTGTTGAATTCCCTATTAAAAAACCTTATACTACAATATGAGACTGCAGTATGTATAAGTACTATAGATTCTAATTTATTTCTATATCTTTGTTCATGGTGTACTATGAAGGAAATAACTGTTTCTAAAGTTCAAAGCTTCCTGACTACTTTTGAAGTCATGACAGAACTGTTCCTACTGAGGGCTGTGATCTAGGCAGCTGTCCTCTAGGAATAAAAGTAAATTAATGGGGAAAAAGAACCATAGAGATATAAACCTGTGCTTTCATCAATAGTGCTTCCAGTTTTGCTTTATGATATGTCATCTGGTGTGGGAGGAGAAACCAAATAACTTGTACTTTGAAGTAGTAGCATGTTCTGAAGCAATAGTTAATGTAGTTCATACCGCTTCTTAGGTACCTGAATCAGAGTCCTTGATTCATTGAGGTACTCTGTGCAGCCAAGATACTTTGCAAAACCTAGACCTGTGCAAGCAGCCCAGAGGGCTAAAATCTGTCACTGAAAACTATTAACTGGAGAACTTTGGGGTTGAAAATATAAAATATTTTCCAATTAAAATGTTGTACTTCTCCAGCCTTTTACAAAGACCTTACAGCTGTCCTAGCTTTCAGAAAAGTATCCTATATTAAATTATTTATGACTAGGAAAGTTGTTTTCCCTTTAGCTTATTTTAATTTCAACTTGAAAAGTTAGATCATAGGTTTCACTCCTTTTTTCACATTTAATTTATTAAGACAAAATCTTTTTACATTTTATTACAAATGCACAAGCACATTCCTATAATTTTCATCAGTTTGCACACATTTTCATAATGTGTTAATGCCTGTCTCATGTATTTATTCCTAGTCTTACTAGTGAATTTTAATGTCTCTTTCCATGGCATTAGTATCCCCTTAGTTAGCTGACACATAATTAGAGGCATTACTCTTGTGAGGTAGGAATCAGTTATTTTTCCCTACTACAAGCACATCATGCAGCTTCCATTAAATTTCCTTTCCTTAACAGGTCAAAGAAAGTAGAGGATAATATATAACTGTTAATTCTTGAGATAGAGTGCCCCTAATTACTAATTGTATCTGTTGACATTTATGATAGTTATTGCATTGCATTAATTTAGGAGATAATGAATAGTGTACCTCAGCTGAAATATAAAACAGGGACATAAGGTCACTATCTTCATCTGAAAGCCTAAGAACCTCAAATGCTCTGATGGTTTTTTGGGTATTTTCTTAGATAGATTCTGCTTTGAACTAGATCCCATTTAGGATTGGCTCTAATAGGTCAGAGCAATCCCTATTTAGACATCCACTAGGAATATCCAAAGGAGAGTACCAGAATAGGAGATGCAAGTAGATGAACTTTCCCAGATGCTCTTCCTGCTTAAAATAATTTGTGGTTTAGGGGATTCCTGAGAGAGTGGTATCTTTGAATCTAATAATCACAGATGGAATTTTCTTATGTGTCTTTTTCCAGTAAGTTTGACACCCCTCCTAGAAATCTGCAGCCCCCTGTGGCAGAGATGTCTACAGCTTAGTTATAAGCCACAGGACAAATGTTTCCCTTTACTTTGGGAATTACCATTTAGTTCCATTTGGGGGTCTTTTAGTCTTTTATTTGAGTTGGCCAGGCACATCTAATCAGATTAATTCTTCACTATTTGCTTTCATACACTATTCACTCTTTTCAAATTATTAGATGATGTACAGAATTGTCTTACCTCTTCCTTCATATTTGCTTCTTTTCCAGAATGTTTCCTGCTCTATAGATATACTTAGAGTACTTTAGCCATTTGATAACTTTATTTATCCTTGATAAACACTGCTGAAGTTTTTCCAATTATACTAATTCGGTACAATACATAGAAAACAAATGCTAAATTGGAATTTCTGACATTACTGCTGCAGTAAAACATGGAAGACTGGAGGGTACAGCACAATTCTTTTCTGTTACAGTTAGCTTCACATTTACTTCTGAAGATACATTTCACCCTCCATTATATGAAGGGGAAAGTAATACGCTGCTTTAATTTTTGTAAATTATACTTCCTAGGCATTCAAACTACCGCATATTGAAAAGGTCAGCATACTGTAGTTCACGGACGTAATTTATGATATGTCTCATGCATACTAAGAAATATCACATATGGGGGAAAAATGAAAAAAAAATAATCAAATTAAGTCAAGGGTGATGTCCAGAAAGACTAATAGTTTGGATTTTCAGGTTTTTCTGTTGCATTTGTTATATTTAGATGACAAAACTACAAGTGTCACTGAAAAAAATAAAAATATTAATTCATCCATATCTTCGTTAATTAAGGATTCTTACAAGAAAGCAGGGAGTGATGTTCCAGTCTCAACAGATATTTTTACCTATATTCAATAGTTTATTCTTGGTGATGAAGGAGTCCTAGTTAGGAGGAATTAGAATCTAGGACTCCTTGGGTGCCACAGTTTTCTTTCTGTGATACAAATGACTTTTGTTCCATTTGGATTTAAAAATTAATTTTATGGTCCTGCT
>NW_009970716.1:1891281-1897408 GCF_000747805.2 Chaetura pelagica
TTTATGGTCCGGCTGAAGCTACCTTGAAACTGCTCAGAAACTAAGTCAAGGACAAAATGATGCTGCCTGTCAGTAAGTGAAGCTGCACTTTGGCAGTGCAATAAACTAGTACTTAGAGATGCCAAGACGACTGCAGGTGCAATTTCTGATTTGAATCTATTATGTTGAATGACTCAAATCCTGGCTACCTGAGATAACATTTTTTTCTGGGGGATGTGCTAGTATGGTTGAATGTAATTGAACTGAATGAGCTAGGGGCTTTCTCACATAGACAGCAATGAGCTGCTCAAGTTGCACTCAGAAAGGGACAATTCAATTTTTATCTCACTCCTTTTAATCAGCTATAACCCAAAAATGACTTTTCATGCTTTTCATGTACCCGTTGTCTTGGTTGAAGATATATTGGGAAAAGAAAAAGAAAAAAAAAAAGGTGGGAGTTATAATAAATTACTACATTGCAGAATTAACTCATGCACATGTATCTCTTCTATTAACTTTAAAGCAATTAAAAAAGTATTTCATCTATTTGAAGTGAATTTTTCTTATAGAACAGAAGTCAAGTGGTTTTTTGGAGGGAAAAAGTGTAAAGGAATCCGGCATGTATTGCATTTTTCTAATGGCTTTAAAATTCCAAATACAGTTTGTGATGAAATTATATCTGTAAATGTAATCACTGAATCAACAGCAAATATTTTGTGTAACTCTTGTGTAACTAGTAGAAAATGGAATTTTTATTGTTACGCTTGAATTCTTATGAAACTTTTCTAATAATTTTTTCCTCAACTTTCCTGTTCTACTACTCACAAGAGAAACTTTTTCTTCCTACAATTTACTTATTCTTGACAGGATGGAACTCACTTGTAATTTCTTACATTAAATCACTATCATTATAAACTTCATTTTTATTTCTAAGCTCAAAACATGTATTTAGCTGAAAGAGTCCATACCCCTTAAAGGTATTTTTGTCATACTTTGTATTTGATTGGCAGTGTAGCACGGTAGCAGTTGAGGAACATACGTAAACAATAACAGTAAATTTCAGTAGAGCTAAGTGTCAGTAGTAACAAAGCGGTATTATTGCAGGTTGATAATAGACACAATTGATTCATTTAGTCATTCTGGGTTTTGGACACTATTATATGTGTTTTCAAGCTAATCTAATTCAAGAAATGCTACAGAAAAAAATGTTCCGGCTCATACGTGCTGTCAGTAAAATAAGTCCCCCTAGCAGAATACTTCTGAATGCACATTTAGGAAGACAGAGAAGGGTTTTAGAAGACAAAACTATGACTGAAAAGCTGCTATAGCAGTTAACCAACTAAGACTTTGAAGCATCCTTCAAACATCCTTCATCATCTATTTCCAAGCCCTGGAAAGAAAGTCAAACTAATAGCACCAAAGAAGAAAAACACCTTCAAAACAGTCATGTTTTGCAATAACTAGCAGCCTCAGAGCCCTTTGTGTGAAACTACCAATAAACAGTGACCATTCACCATGTGTAACCCTCACAAAAGAATATTTGAAATACTTTGCAGAGATCGTTTTTCTTGCTCTCTGACAAGGTGTTTTGATGGCAGCAGGATTCATGGAAGTGGAAAACAGGCTTACCACATAAGAATACCCAAAAAGAGAAAGAAAGAGCAGTAGCTCTCACTTGTCAAAGGACCAAAGACCTGACAAAATAGCTAAAATAAAAAAGACACTCAAAGTTAACCGCCGTCACTGGGACTTGGGCTGATTCTCAGGCAGTGTCTCCACAGGACAACTTCATACTATTTAATCACATAGAGTGGGATGGACCTAAAAAAATCCTCTGCTTGTAGGTCAAAATATTCTTTACGACTTGGACTGAAGTTTAGTTATATCCTGGAGTAGCAGGGGCTTGAGGGGTGGTAGTGATCTTCCAGCTTCCTTTAGTGGGCGGTAGCACCTACACTCTTTAAACTATTGCTTCAAGGAAGAAAACATTGGACTCAGCCAAGTTCTTCAGCCTAACTCCATTTTAGTAGCCTTTATAAGGGAGACCAAGAAGGACAAGTGGAAGGGGACCAAGACATTGCCGTTTTCTACATTTTCTATAGTATTCTACAGAAAATCTGAAGGTGATAAACATAGCAAGAAAGGACTCAGCTAATCACAAGTAAAATATGTCTTTGCTGCTGAAGCTGAAAAAATTTCCTTGGAAGGGCTAGAACTGAAAAAGTGATAATTCTATCTTTTGTTCTACATGCTTAAACCTCTACACAGTCTACACTATGAAAGAAAGCTAATAATTTTTTATTATTATGACAGTAGTCAGACCAGAAAAAGAAGTGACACATTTTACCATCACCCTTCAAAACTAAAGTAATAATCAGATACTTATTTTTTCATTTTCTTTTAATTTTTTAATTTTATTTTTTTTAAAATCAAGTTCTGTGTACAGTAAAATGCAGCAAAAGATGTATCACCCTACCTAGATTTTAGATAATGTTCTGTAGTCTCCAGAATAGAGGATAGCACAGCAGAGAGCATAAGATCAAATAGTATGACTGGCTATTTTTTAAATTCTATTTTCTTTGCATTTTAATATATCTGTCTTGCATCTCAATTTTGTTCAGGTATAAAACACTTTTAGATGTTATCAGAAAGAGGAAAAAGTGCACAGGAAATTAAAAGTTGTTATGGAACACTATAATACCCTAAAGTTAAGCTCTTATGTGTTACAGTTTGAATAAGTGGTACAAGAGAATTTGCCCTATACATTAGTTAGCACTAGATACTACGTAGGACTGTTAATGTTCCCATTTTGACCTCGTAGATATATTCAGGCAGCAAATTATCTGCTATTAAAACACCCACTTTCTGTCCTCCGCTTCCCAAACAGATTTGGCTTAGTGTGAATGTAGGATGGGGTAATTTGACTTTTGCAATCACAGCAGACAGCTGTGAGTGATGCATGACATGAAAATTAATTATCCCCACCCCTACTCATTGAGAACAGATAGTGCTGTGCAGTTATTATGCTGTGTTGTAGTCTGTGCTTGACAGGTAGGGAGTACAGGAAGATAAATCTCTATTCCAATTTTTATTAATTATTCCTATACATACAGAAAGAGAACATACAAACACCATATTCCTTAATTTCCTTTCTGTCTCTCCCTTCTCTAAATTCTTCATGAGCGTGAGATAACACCACTGTGCTCCTAGTCACTCAGGCTTAATAGCAGAGTATTAAATTAGGCCCCCCTTTTCCCTTTCCACCCACTGCTAGACTGTTGTTAAATTTCTCTAGTTATTCCTCAGTAAGATGAATAAGCTATATTATTTCCTTTCTATTCCAGCTTTTAGAGTTCTGATAATTTTTCAAACTGTTTTATAATCTCGCCCCTCATCTAATTCAGCTCTCTTCTTTTTCTTTTAGGCTTTACAGTGAAATCTTTTGTCCAACTTATCAGAGCTTTTTCTCAGCCTCACTTCATTGCCCCCCTTCCTCTTCTGAGCTCACATTTCACTGACTTGAAAGCTCTCTGTGCTTCCTTTGTGAGCAACAACTTCCCCACTTCTGTGTAGTCACTTGTCACTTTTATGTAGTCTACCCCAAGCTGCTCTTGGCTGCTTGGAACTCAGTCCCTTCTGCTCCCTGGTCTCTCCATCTTCTCTCTCTGTATCTTTTTTTCTCATTGGAGGCATCTACAGTTTTGCAGTTCAGAATATTCTGTTTCCTTTCTTTCCTTCTTTCTGAGACCTTCAAGCCTTGGCTCACTTACACCAGAAATATTTTAATTATTTTCTAATGCATGTTACTTATTCTGAATGCAGTTTGAACTGAGTCTCAGAGGCACAGATTTAAGCAGAGTTTGTGAGATTTGCCCTTCATCATGAACTCAAAATATGAATAAGGATAAGCAAGAGAGGTTTGGGGGACTTCTGTGCTACCATCTGAGTCAGCGAGACATGCTTGGCTGTTCTAGTTTGAAGACATCATTTGAATTACAGCATAGTAAGAACCTAGAGGCATTTTTAAAATATACTTTTTCACAATGAGTTTTGAAAAAAAATCAACAGCTTGCATAATGTAAGAAATAGGAAGAAAAGGTCCCTATAAACAAATGCATTTCAAATTTGGGTGCCTACAGTTTGGCTTCTAAAATCTCATGTAGGCAGTTACACAAACTATCTACTCTGAAGCTCTGAGTAGTCACATCTCACAGTGACTGCAGCAGTTGACCTGCCTGGTTCCTCTTTCTGCACCTCAGTGAATTTCTGTGACCTACCAGCCACAAGAAAGACCAGCCTTCCTTATAGTCCATGTTGCCAACTGTATCTGCTCCTGAGCAGTCCCTGGAAAATGTCTGACTTCCAAACAAGCCTGCTTGCCATATCCTACACTCAAAGAGGCTTTTGCATCAGCAAGTGCCCATAGGTGCTTTTGTTTTCATTTTGTGTCTTGCTTCCTTGTGTGTACTCTAGAAATTCAACCACATACTAAGGGCTGCAGTGTCATCTGCGTGGTGTGAGTGTGGTATGACAGTTCTGTACTTGACAACACAGGTGAGGGAGGCAAAAGGTTTTGTCTCCTTCATTTCTTCTGCAGTGTTTCCTGGACTATAAAGATGCTGTTTCTAGCTTATTTTCCCATCTCTCAAGCACTCTCTTCACCTCACGTCTATCTGCAAATGGGAAGATTCTTCTACATGTGCCCAACCACACACCTCAGAGAGGGGATTACAGTATCTGCTGGGGATATACCATTGGCAGCACAGGAAGAAAGCATAGTCAGACTGAAAGATTTTTTTTTTGCTTTCTCATACAGCAAACAAATGACAGATCTAGCTGTGCCTGACACTTCCCTAGCACCAGAGACTCTCTCTCCCTCTAGGGAACCTCAAGTTAATGAGATGGAAAATGCAGTCAGCAGATCCTACGCCATCAGAAACCAACAAAACTTGCACAAACTGCCCCCATACCTCTGAACTGTATTTTCTTTCTAAAGCTAAATTACTATTAATACCAGATTCTCAGTCCAGTCCTGATTTGATTTTTAATATTTTCCCTCTGCCCTTCATACTAATATTTTAGAAAGAAAAAGGAAAGGAGGATGCCTCACAGATACTGAAGTCTCTACAGTAATTTTCAGGCAGAAAATCAAATTGCTTATGGGCTGCAGATTTTCCTGGTGTGCATGCATAGCAGAGGTCACCTTTAACATTAAGGGCATGAATCTCGTTTTTCCTCCATCATTTGAGCTTTGGTGTAATGTCATTAATAACTTCAGCAGATTCACACTGACTGAACTATGGGGTGACTAAAACCATTAGTTTGGCTCAGGCATTGTATTTAAAGTGCAACTAATGGCAAGAAAAAAACTTAACTGCACTTCAGGGAAAAAAAACAGTATTGAAAAGCTGCTGACAGCCTCATAGGAACCATATCAGACTGCTTACCTCATTTTTTACCAAACTCACCATGACTAGGTCCCACCACCTTATTTATTTATTTATTTATGTATTTATTTTTTAAATTAACTCTTTACCCCTATTTTGTAGACAGAAGTGGGGTTGTGAGAGATAGAAGAAGCATCAAATATCATTCAAAGGGAAAAATTACAGGTTTCTTTATCCCCTTATAGACCACAACACTCAGAATGTGACAAGCTGGATCCTACAAAGGATAGAAGGCAGGACAGCAGTTGTACAAGACATCCAGAAAGGAGACAAAATGAAGTCTGCCTATTGAGATTGTTTTGAATTTTACTGCTGGAAAAAACAACAAAGCTTAATGGGCTTGCCCTGAGAGAAATCTATCTACATTTTTTAGCTGCTGGGCTACTTACAAAGTTCCTTAAAATCCCAAAATATTAATATTATTGGGTGAAGGAATTAGTGCTACAATACTACTCATATTTCTGCAGTGAAGCTACTCTCATCACACTGCTTGAAAGGGTTGTTTGTGCCAGAGCTGAAGGTGTTAATTTCTTCATTATCTTTAGTGTACTCATACACTAAATACCAGGGAAAGAACAGCTGGATGGTAAGAAAGACAAAGGACCTGTCACTCTACTAGTCCTTTACTTGTTCCTGCCTTCTGATACAAATTTCTCCCAACTGGTATCCTCAGAAAGGAAAAAGAAACTCCTCCGTTCCTG
>NW_009970716.1:1897422-1955662 GCF_000747805.2 Chaetura pelagica
CCTGCTGAAAAATTCTGCTTTTGTTATCATGCAGTTACCAGCAAGTAGCTTCACCCTTTAGCTGCCTACCCAGCTCCCCATCATAGAGTAAGGCTCTAACATAAAACAGCCAGAAGCTGAGAACTTCCAGGATAAATATAAGATATAGTTACACCAAGAAACAGCAGGCTTTGACACTGTGGCTTTGTGTTTGCTGAATGGCCATGAGACACACAGTGATACCCCCTGCACAGTCAGACAGCCTTGGAATTTGCTGGACCACACTGAGTCAAATCTGCTGCTGCTGCTAGTAGAGGCTTTCTGGTAAGATATTTGCTTGTAAATAAAAAGCTTGAGTTAGCTATACCAAAAATAATTGCAGGAATGAGTCATTCCCAAATTATCACCCATTTTCTGTGATTAACACTTGTAGGGTCTAAACGAGCCAGCTGTGATATGCAGTGCAGTAGTTTAGTTGCTATTCAGTGTGCTCTGTAACAAGTGTGGATTTATTCAGGAGTAGTGGTCCAATGCTAAAAGCTAAGAAGTCCTGTTTAATTCAAATCTATCTGTACTGACCTGACCCCAGCACTCTTTGTGCTTCAGAGATGGTGCCTGTGCATTTCCTCTGTCTCAAAACCCTCTCACCTGCTTCTGCTTTAATTCAGGCAGTGCCTGAATTAAATCTATTTCAGATTCCTCTTTCCACGGCTACTTAATTCCATAGATTAGAGAAACTTTTTCTTAGCAGCCTTCCAAGTAAGTCACATTTTTAATACATCAGATATCTCAATCTGGCTATATTCTTTATGGAATACAGCCAGCACCTGTATGGCTAGATCTTGTACATCATTTGCCTACCTACAGTTCTTCAGTTTTGAGGGTTTGTTGGCTTCTAAAAAGATTTTCTGCACTACTCAGAGCTGCTTCCTTTTCTTGGCTCCTTTCGTGGATGCCTTTCAAGGCAGCATAGTGACTTGCAAGGATCTACAAGCTGAGGTTAAAACAACAGATCTAATTATCTAGGTGTAGCACTAGGGTACCTGGATGCCGGCAATACAGAGCAAAAGATGCAAATCTACAACAGTTTGGTTGATGGATTTCTCTTACAAGTCATCATTGTCTTAGCCAAAGCAATAAAAATGAATCTAACTGATATTTATGGCTGCAGTGATACAGCCTATGAAATATATAATCACATTATGTTTCTGTTTGTGTTGGTTGCTCTTACTGGCACAACTTATTACTAGCAGTTACACATAATCCTCTTTAACATTGTGATAAATCTGATTTTTAACAATTAAAGTTCCTGAATTTCATCCTTTACATTCAATAAATTATATTCCACACTGCATTTATACATTAGCACAGGAATCTACTTTTTAAAAAATAAAATTGTACTTTATTCTTCCAACAGTAGTGTTTGTACTACAGACAGGCAAAATCTTCAACACAGATTTGATTTTTTGACAATCCTGCTTTAGATGGAAGTCTACACATTTTGTGTTGCTCCATTTTTAACACTGAATTTTTTTATTGGGATGAACTGTTTATTAGTACTTGAAAATTCAGGAAAGAATATGCAAAAAGTGTAGGAGTATAGTTAAGGACATAGTTGTGATCAGTTAAGTATTAATTTGTGTTGGTTTAGAGCTACAACGTAGACAGATTTTTCTAAAACAAAACCACATTGTTGCATAGCAACTTAATCCACCAGTTCCCTCAGGACCCACGGATACATTTTATCAGGTCCTGTGGACTTGTACATCCTCAGGTTCTTTCTTCTTTGCAGTCTCTGCCTTTGCATTCTGTGACTTGGGTGGTGCAGCTTGAGCACTTCCTGGCAAAAACAGACAAAACGGTTGTTGAGTGCCTCAGCCTTCTCCATATCCCAGGTAACCAGATTTCCTTTTGGAGAGGGCCCACTTTTTCCTTAGTCTTTCTTTCATCACAGACATACCTACACAAGTTTTTCTTGTTGCCCTTCATGTCTCCAGCCTGTTTTAATTCTATCAGGGCTTTAGCTTTGCTTACCTGATCCCTGCCCACTCAGACAATTTCTTTGTATTCCTCCCAGGGTACCTTATGCTATTTAAGCAAATATCATACACTGCTTTGTAATTCTAAATTTATATATAACTGAATTATCTGAATACAGCCAAGTTACAGTCATACAGCTTCTACTTCTAAGGTTTACAATGATTCAGATCACTTCTGAGAGTAATGGTTTTCTGTAGAAACAAAGTCTCTTCTTCATGTTCTTTTGATTGTTCAGACTGTAGTAGAGCATCCTGAACATTTGGTAGGTATTTACATATTTTTCAAGGATAATGTTCTCCTTGTGTTGCAAGTTATTTTAAAAAATCTTAATTAAAAACCAAACAAACAACAAACAATAACAAAAGCAAAACCAGAAAATACCAGGAGAAAGAAAAAAAAATAAAAATGCAGAGCCTTTATTTTCTTGTATAAATTTTAGCCTTTGCCATGTTTCACTTCCTACTTCTCTTTTTCCCCTAATCAAAGTAATACCAGAATGGGGTTAGTTAACTAGAACTTAATTTACTCTTTCAGGTGAATGTGCATATCTGTTAAACCTGTCAAAACATATTTTGTTTCACATACTTTTAATGGCAGACCTTAAACATTTCTGCAAGGTCCATATTTCATCAGCCATCATGCTAAGAACACTAGGTTAAACAGACGTAGTTGAGAATTTCCATTTTAATTTCCTGTGATTTACGCATCTGGTTTTGTTTAAAAGCATAAATCTTAGCATTTTCCTGAAAATGAGATGACTATCAAATTGAAACAGTTGTACTGAACTTTAATCTGAAATGTGCTTTGAAAGGCTTCATTTTACAGAGTCTCTGGAAACATTTCAAAATTTAAACATGCAGTTTTACACTCTCAAAAAAAGATTTTGCTGTACAAACATTATGACATAGTGAGTGCTCCCTTGTATTTTTGATGATAATGTTCCCTTAAGAGCTTCTTGGGCAGATCAATTTATTGGAAAGGGAACTTCATCAGGCCCTCCCACCCACTGGGACGGGTCTTCTTAAAGTAGTTCAGGTTAAGTAAAGGCTGTGCAGCTGTGAGAACTACATAAAGAATTCAGTTTCTTGCTTCTCATTTTTATTCCAACTCCGTTACTCTACTACCTGTCTGAATCTGCCAAGAATGCTGATTTACACCTATGATGATATCAAAAGACCACCTTGCTGGGACTGCCATGGTTCCCTTGCTCTTTACTCTTCTCAGCTCTCCTTATTGAGCAACCTAACATTTCTTCTTTCTCTTTATAAATGGTGGAAGCAATTATTAGAGGATATTGACTTTTCCTGCGTGATCTTGAAGATAAACAGTACTATTAAGCCAACACTACTGTTTGAAATGTGTTTCACTTTTGCCAATATTACTAGCAGGCTACCTAATCTTCTACAGGTATAATGGGCACTCCGTTTTCTAGGTTCAGTGCTCTGTTTATTGAAGAGTAATCTCAAATCCATGATGATGACTGAATAAAATAGATAAATTTTGCCATTTCCCTGACCTGAAATATTTGTCTATGTTGCTGTTTAATTCTAAACCCTGGCAACAATAATCCAAAGCAACTATATCAACTGCCCAAAAAAAGATCTGGAATATTTCTAGCAGATGCTATCTAGTCTTTCAATTGCAAAAGATGATCTTTTTTACGGGCTAACTAAGACTACAAGAAAAGTCAAGGAAAACAAGGATAAATTTACCATGTAGTAGACAATTATTTCCAAGAATCATAGAATGCCAGGTTGGAAGGGACCTCTAGGACCATCTGGCCCAACCTTTTTAGCTAATAATATAATTTAAATGAGATGGCCCAGCACCCTGTCAAGCTTAGTCTTAAAACCAGGGGAATCCACCACTTCCCTTGGAAGATTATTCCAATGTCTAACTGTCCTCATGGTGAAAAATGTACCTCTTATGTCCAATCACAATCTCCCCAGGATTAATTGTGCCCCTTATCCCTTGTCTTTCCATGTGACTCCTTGTAAAAAGTGAGTTTCCATTTCCTTGGCAGCCACCCTTTAAGTACCGGAACATAAGGTGTCCCTGAAGCCTTATTTTCTCAAGGCTGAACAAACCCAGTTTCCTCAGCCTCTCCTCATATGGCAGGTCCTCCAGTCCCCTGATCATCCTTTTGGCCCTTCCCTCGACCCTCTCCAGCCTGTCCATAACCTTTTCATAGAGTGGGGAACAAAACTGAATGAAATACTCCAGGTGTGGTCTGACAAGCACCAAGTAGAGCCGAATGATAACTTCTTTATCTTTTCTGGTGATACTTTATGTTCTTTTGCACTGTCTACAGAAAGATAATTTTCTTACTCTTTTTGTTGTTTTCTTTTTCTCTGTTGTTGCATTGTATTAAAGAATTAGAGTGTAAATTCAGCTTAGAGTTTGATGTAGTGCCTACTGTACTTTTGCACTAATTACTGTACATGTCTGTGAAATAAATTGTGAACATGAGGATAGAAGCACGTTAAAAAAACCTGGGAAGTGAAAGTTGAAGTAAAATTCACTCCCAGTTCCTTTCAGCTGAGCACAGAATTTATCAGGGCTTTTCCTCCCTAAGTACAATCCTTCTTCTAATCCAGTATTAGTCAGTTTTCAAACTCTCCTGTGGGAGACTGTGCTTGGTGACAGGGTTGGTGTTAAACCCACAGCAGCACCATCTTTTAAACAATGAGTAATGCTTGTCCCTGGTGCCTGTCCCATAAAGGGCACTCCAGAATGTGCAAATCCTATGTTAATTGCAAAACGACTTTTCCTTGGATACTTCTCACATGTTTATCAGTCTGCTTCAGGTCTTGAGCCCCACCACCATGTGGTGGTCTGAAAATACATCCCTGAATAAAAAAGGAGGTCTTAGTCTTCACTATTGTCAATCCACATTAAATTACAGGCGTAAAAGGGAATTAATCATCTTAGAATAATAAAACCACACTTGGTTCAAACATAATGTAGGGATTAACAGTGACTGAACCTGAGGCTATCAACTTATCTCTTCTGATTGCTAATCATCAGGGAATGACCCCACTTGAATATTATTGCTTGGTTATATAAAAACTATGCTAAAGGCATAAGACTGCAACATTCAACAACTATCATAAAGTTTTGGTTACAGAATTTCTTATGCTCAGAAATCTTTTTTTTCTGTAACACCTTCTGTGAGCTATAGAGAACAGTAACATACACTGTGTATTTGCCGTACTCTCCTTTATATAAATATATTTTCTTTAAATTATGCACTATTTCATGTAAAATATACAGAGAGTAGACTTTGCAGAACACACTGCATTAAACCTCTTCCTTTCCTAAACTGTCCCCAGTACTGAAAGTAAACACAATCTACCTGAATCGAAAGACACCTTCCTTTAGACAAAGGAAGTGTTTCTCTTCTCAAGAACTCTTATAAAGTAGGTTGTGCTTTGTTTGTTCATCTTTTGCCTGCCTGTCTACATCCTCTTTCCATTGGACCAAATAGCCCATAAGGTGGTAATTTCTTTTTCGAAGATAATACAAAGTTTAAAATAAAATCTAGTAATGGAAAAAAATAGATATTTAAATAAACTCATTTCCTTAATCCCTTCAAAATGTATCACATGGGTTAGTTTTCAGTCTTTTAGGGAAAAATGTAAGCATTTTAGCATAGCTTTCAGAGAGGCAAATATATCATTAAATGGGGAAAATTCTTTTCAGAAGATTATAACTCCAAGTGAGATCACTTAAAGCTAATAAGAAAATAGCAAAGACTGTGATTACTCTTCCTTATAACTTTCCTTTTCCCTGGAAAATAATACTTCAGAGGGCACGGTGAAAGTTGATGACAAAATAAAGACAGAAGGAAAAAAAAAGATGGAAGAAAAGCAGACAAGTTGCATAGGGGACTTAAAAAAAAACCCAAGCCACTTTTTTGTTTACTGCCTGACTGCTGTCAGTGATCTCCCCATAATTTACCAGGCAAGAAACTAATATGTGACAAGAGAGAAAGGTCACTCACCACAGTAAGTCAGCAAATGTTTAGAAAGGTTACACATTACGATGACAATAGTAAACACCATACTTATTCCATGGATGAGCAGTGAGGCAGTGAAGTTTCATTAAAACCAGAGTGAAGTTATTAAATTTTTATAATTTGACTGGGATGCATACAGCAGCTTTTTTTCAGAAGCTCAGTCCTGTGCGACAGGCAATGAGGGAACCAATAAGTGTTGAATTACAATAATCAATATGTGAAATGACAAAAACATTAATCAACATTTCAGCAGTGTCCTAAACTAGGAAGAAATTAGTTTTATATAGAGCACATAGATACTAGATAGATAGTGGGCCAAATGAATGGCTTATGTAACTCCACCGCTGATATATGCAGCTGGTGACATATTTGGATCTAGTGATGAATTCAGATTATTACATTTTGACATTATATCATACTGAATCAGGCTACTAGCATAACAACATTTTCACAAGGACTTATTTTTATCTGGAATTTATGTAGATTCAGCTGTGTACATGCTTATGCCTTGTTGGCACATGATACTATATTGCTCCACAAGACAAAGTCTCTGAGTTTTGCTGGTATAGGAACCCACAGATGAGTAAGCTTAGGTGTGAGTATTCTGTTACTGGAAACAGGAAAATTATTTATTTTTCTTTAATTGAATGGGTCATCACTTCATACAGAGCCCTGGATCAAAAGTGATCTCAAGTGACTAAATAAAACAGGCAGGGGATGAGCTGAAAGTGCTCAAAGACTTAGGAGCACAGAGAGAGAAAAATAGTGTTAAAATTGTGTGTTGCAGTTATCTTTTCAGAAACCCTTTCTGTTTGAGCTTTTAGATAGAGGTGCCATGAAGGTAGCAGAGAGGGTGTTTCTTGCCTCACTGCCTATAGTCTCATTCCAAATACCTAGAAATATGCAATTACTGCAATGCACAAAACTTGTATGCAATATGTGACGGAAAAAATTGTTATAGAAATGTTTTAAGGATGGCTTTAAATGAAAGCAGCCTTTAAGTGTATCTCTTCATTAAAGATAGTATAGAAAAGCACCAGTGATAACTGTACATCTATAGCCATTCTAATTATCTCAGCTCACTGTTGGAATGGATGATAAAACTCTTCCAAATATAAACATTTTCCTTCAAGAGATGTGAACGGGTCCACTTGCTGCCCTCCAGTGTTAAGATAAATGATTTGGCACATAAGGTGTTAGTGTGAACTTCTTATAGAAATGAAAAAAAGGGGTGAAAATTAGTATCAGCATGGTTGCTTTCCCTAGATGCATTGTTTTAGGAAAAACAAGCATCTTTATAAAGAAATGAAGAGCATAAGCATAAATAATATGCAAGAGTAGTTTGTTGTTTTTTTTCTTTTTTTCAGAAATAAGCAGAAACAACAGTTAAAATTTAGAAAGTCTTCCTAGAATACACTTGGTTTTGCTAGCCAGAAGTAAAGCTCTGCATGAAGACTCAAAGCGATTTTCAGGAACTTAAGTGTTTAAAAGAAAATGCAAAAGGGCAAAATTGAAACATCTTTAATACGCCTTTACTAAACTCTCAACATTTCAGTATTATGTTTATTAAAAAAAGCATATGAAAAATAAATGAAAATCACAGGTCGTAGGCATCATGCTGGCTGACACAGTGGTGATGTGTATTGATCCTGGCAATGTCACAGAATTGTTCACTTGCAATGATTGCTTTTTTGACTCTACACTCAATTCTTGTTAACAAAAAATTCAAAGAGAGATCCATTAGTCTCCTCAATTGCTTGTGACTGTCAATGAAAAGTTTGTTTTCACTTGGGTTAACTCTAACTTTGGTAGATAAGAATACCCACGAGGTCACTGAATAATTCAGGAGTGACTCAAAGTCTGACCAACAGCATTAAAATGAATTTATTCAACAATGTTGAATAACAAAAGTTGTTTTAATATTTAAGGAGAAATTCGCACACCAGAGGTAGATTGATCAGAGTCCTTTGTCTGTTTTCTGACTAGAAAGCATGTGTTTCGCACTTAAAAAGGAAGAAACATAAGATGGACACTAACACTGGCCTAAAGGGAAAAGCATTCAAACAAAAAAACCCACATTATCTTTCACTCATAGTAACAGAACCTCATTTCAAGAGAACTAGGGCATGTTATTTCAGTGTCTATTGTTTATTCACTCAGCTTTTCCTGCACTCACTGACACATTGGAAGGACTTTATGTTAAAAGCAGTAGTTAGACTTCCATGCAAATGACGATCCTTTTTTTTTCCTAGCTAATAGTGAAATAAAATTCACTGTACTACTGAGAAGTGGAAGTAGTTTTTTTGACAAGTTCATGCATGAATTACTGAAACATCGACATTGTGATATAAATAACTGCTTCACAAAGTAAATTAAATTAAGCTTGAGAGGTTTTTGGCTTTTGTGTTCCAGTATGTCACATTCACTAATCCTTAAATTATTGTGAAAATTTGAATTTTACACTTATGAAGAGAACTTCAGCAAAAGTAGAAAATGGCAAATTTGCTTAAAGTCCATAATGAAATTATTCTTATTCAATGGGCCTGTATATCTCAGTTGTGGAGAACTTATTTTTCTTTTGAACTCAGACTAACTCCATAACTACTTTAGAATGAATTTCCTGGTGCAATAAGAAGAGCTATGTTATTTAATTAGATTTATACAGCAGGTTCAGAACGTCTGTATTTTGTTCACTCTAAGAGCTGGTTGAAGATCTCACAATCTGACCATCTGGGCTGTTTAACCTCAGTGAGAGAACTGCAAATCCCCCTCTCCCACTGACCTGGGTAAACTGTGAATACAAAAAAAATTTCTTAGAATGTACACAGAAACTATGAAGTTCAGTCCCATTTTTGCGTTTACATTTATATAATCTGGTAGTAAGGTTTTGTTATTTGTATCAGTATTGTTTGTTTGTGGGGGCAGTTTGTATTTTTTATTGTTTGTTTGTTATACTGGTCCTCAGCCTTGAAACACTTTATAGGAGGAAGTAGGATGGCTTTTATTACTAGGAGTTAGCATTATGGTGCAGCCAGTGAATAGTATTTCTCTAGATTTAAAGAATGCTGATCTCATTTACAAAGTACATTACTTTGCTTCCCATTCTAAGAGGAATACATTAACGTTTTTGAAAATGACATTTCATGATTAGCTAAGCACGACACCTACACAGTCATTTCAAATCAGATTGCCTGTTCTCAAAATTGTTTTACTATGTCAAAGGAAACAATAGTCTTTCTTCCCAGTTTGTTTAAAATTGAAAAACAATTATTTAAATTCACTTTGATTCACAGGCCTGGCTTTTCAGTAAAGAAATGAGCTCATTTCTGTATTTTCTTTTCTAACATTCTGTATTATATCTTATTTTCCAAAGACTCTTAACAGTCTGTGGACTTGGGAAGCAATTTTCATTACTATAAGCATTAATGTTTCTAGTGAAAAATTATTTAAGAACATTGAAAAGCTAATTTACCGGACATTTGTGGGAAATATTTTGCCTTTTATATTAAGTATGAGTAGAATTTCAATGAAGTATTATGGGCTGAGAAGAGGAATCTTTTCAAGGTTTCATCTGTCATCTTGTGACATTTAAAAACAAAAATAAATGAAGAGATGTCTGTTTCCATTGCAGGTCAACACTTACAGTATCTAAAGTGAATAGTCTCTAAAGGAGCACATAAAAAATGAAAGGAGCGTGCCCTGTGATGTGGTGAGCTAGAAGTTCAACAGTATTCAAAGTGTCAATGCTCATTGATCAGTCCAAGCCCTGACCTGAAGTAAATCAGCATATCTCCACCAGGTTCAGTGAACTGGGTCACTGTGCTGGACTGTTTCCCTCAGCTCTAGCACCTACATTCTCTTTGCATTTGATCACTTGGACTGTGTCAGCCTGTCAACATCATGGTAGCTGTGATGCCAATTAGAGGTTCTCATTTCAGACACCTGAGTTAAGGCTCCCTGTTTTTGATGATGACAACACCTAGCAGGTGTGCTACAGCAGCCAAACATGAGAATAATGTAAAGTAACTCCCTAGTAGGCTGGATTAACCTCTTCTGCAATTGTATGCACTAGTTTGCATCACTGTATTTGAATTATATATAAGGAACTAGAGGCAAGAAATGCAGAGAGATGCACTTGCCAAAAGGCAGCAAATCTAGCAACACGCTGCTGAAACACACTGCCACAGCATCGGTTTCCAGAGATGAATATTTGAAATGGTAACCTTTCTCTAGTTTTGTTCAGCCATCTTTTAAGATTATTTGCCAGAACACTTACTGAGGTCAGTAAATACAGCAACTACCTACATCTGTATGTTCATCTGTGATCAAGATACCAATGTAGTAATTTTTCGCTTTGTGGAAAACATACAACAGTAGCTGGACTGATTTCTGTGTTTGTTTGCAATACCTAATTCTGTCATTTAAGATGTTTAAAAAAAGAAGATTAAGAAGAAAAAAAATAAACAGAAAACACATTAACCATGCTCCAATGACTGTAGAAAGGATTTCAAAGGCAGACTATTCACTCTTCAGTGTCAGAAATTAGTTTGTTTCTCAGTTTCATACTTCAGAGACCTTTGATCTGATTCCCATTTCCCATCTTGCAACTTCAAAATGTATAATGGTGCTTCATTATTTTCTGACATCTTGACTCACGGTGAGCAGGTGTAACTTGAAAACAGTATATAAAAGCAATCTCTAATGCTGTTTCCAAGCCCCAAAGAGTAATCTATGTCTGAACAACTGATTTGAAAGAAGGCATGTCTTAGGTCCTCAAGGTTTAGAACAACTTTTTCTCCTGCTTTGGGATTTTTGTGTGTGGAGCTATTTGGGTCACAGGAACCTTACATTTGGTGTACCTATCCTATTTTGATATTAATAGCTACATATATGTTCTTAGGGCAACCCCCATGCTGGATTAAGGCTAGTACAGTGAAGGAAAAGGATCTGAGGGGAGAAACTTACTTTGATTTCACTGCTGGTTGGATGACTTGTCACAGAATACAACTGTACACAAGATGTCTATAACTTAAACTGTTTTTACCCTATCTGTGTATCTGTGACTCGGGTTATTCTGGCAGCATGAGCCTTCTGGTGCTCTCACACCAGGGCTGAAGCACTTGCATTGGACAACATGTTCCCTTCATTTTGCATCCTTGTGATTCTTTTCCAGAAGCTGTCTCAAGGCAGAGAATAAAGGAAGATAAAGTAAAATAACATAAAGCAAAGTAAGGGAAGGGGAGGAGAGGGGAGAGAAAAGGGGAGAAAAGAAGGAAGGAAAAGAGAAAAGGAAATATCTTTGAAACTAGGTCATGTATCACTATGACAATAAGAGTTGCTCCTCTGAAGTCACTTCTGAAATTTAAAACATTTTGACAACTTTAATGTACCAGATGTGAAGTATTGAAACACTCCAAGATTGTTAATTTCCAAACAAACTGCATCTTCTCTTCAAGAGATGTCTTTGATCAAAGCCCTTCCTTGTTTATTAGGTTACTTCCAAGTTGTATCAGCAATATATGAAATATTTTGACCATGATTTTGCAGCTGATAATTAAGAACTGATGATAGGCATTTAGGAAGATAGGTTTGCTTCATTTGCTGTACTTTGAGTTCAAGAGATACAAAGGAATCTAATGTTATAGTCTTTAGGAACACTATCAGAATACGTAAAACTTTTTATTTTTTCTTTTTAATTTGGAAACAGAACTGATTTCCCCAAACTTTAAATATAACTATTTGTTCAGAGCTGGCATTCTGCCTGCAGTGCTTTTTTGACACTGCTGAAATGACTGTTTACCCCAAGCTAGAACATGTGAAAATAAAAATGTCATGCAGATGTTGTCTTACAAATATCTACATGCATTACACTATAATCTGTAAGATACCAACATTAAAAATACACTTTTAATTCAGATTCAGCTATTTTTTGTTCAAATCATGCACAGAAAACTGGATAACAAACTGTTATGTTTTACTAATATTATTTTTTACAATTTCACCCTTTTAAGTATTTATGCTTTTGACGATGAGTGAATTCTCTGCAAGTATAAGGCAGAATTTCACTCCTGTTTAAAAACATATTTTCAGTTTTTGAGTTGATAACCTTCATGTGTTCATTCTGCACCAGTATTTTCTCATGCTGGAAATATTTGCCAAACCTGAAAATAACCTTGTGTAATATGCATGGAAAAGTTAGTAAAACTGAATTTCAAAGTTAATGCTCAATTTGCCCATAACAATCACACAATTTTATGAATCATACTCTGTGCATTTCCATTCAAGAAAAATGAGGAAAAGTGGGGTTTGAAAATGATATGATAAATTTCTTTCAGCAATACAGTGGTTACTTATTTACAAGAATTGGGGCTGGCCATAGTATATGGAACAGTAGTAGGTCATGAAACTAGATGACAGTGTTGTTGCAGTAAATGCTGTTAAAATACATTCAAAACATTTAATGTACTGGATGTTAGGATGTTTTCTTCTTTAAGATGATTTTCAGTAACCTGGCAGTATACTAGAAGGGCTTAAATTGAAATTAAAGGTAATTTAATCTGCTTCATAAGCTAATTTACCAGTATTCACAGAAGAAATGATTTTGTGATTTTTAAGGTTCCAGCTACATTCTAAGGATGTTATTTGACTAAAAGGAAATATTATATTAAAACTTTTATTGCAGTTCAACCAGTATACACAGAAGGCCAGTTTTCTGAACCCATGAGTATTTCAAAAGATACATGAACATTTTCTGCAGAATTAACAGTTTTAAAATTCTTGTTTAAAAAGTTTAAATTGAGTATTTCAAAGAATGCTTTAATATTTCAGAAGTAAAGTAATAAATTTCAGAGCAGGGTAACATTGCCTTCTTACCAGAGACTTTTGGTGTAAGTTAATTTGGTTTAAAGAAAAACCTTTGACAAAATCAAAGCTCTTGCATGAAAGGAACTAGTATTGATAAAAATAGCCCTCATAAATAAATAAATAAACAAACCACTTGTAATTATCATAGTCATCCAATTTGTTATATAACTTAAAAGGGATCTTGTTGTTAATTATTTTTGCTACATTAGAGGTGTATGGCTTCAATGTAAAGGGTGATCTTTCTGCCGTGGTCTATGCCAAACTGATAGTCTAAATAAATGAGGCAGGCTGAAGATGGGGTCGAAAGAGGCATAGTAGAAGGCAGTGACCATATCTGAACTGCACCAGGCTGGCAGCTGTAAAGAAAAGTATGACCCAGTTCTGATCTACTTAATGCATGTTTGAACACAGCCTTTTCAGAAGAAAAAAGCAAGCAGAGAGCTAGATTAGACAAGAACCGCCCATTCTAGAATTGATATAAATGTTGCATTGTATCTAGTTGAGGACTATTAAAGAGAAGCTTCCAGTGAAGGACAATTATTCGTACTTGTCTAGGAGGCAATCTCTCACATTTCCCCTTGAATCATTTGGTACAAGCCATTGCCAAAGACAGGACAGAAGTCTAAACGGCCAGCTGGCCTAATCAAGTATGAACAGTTCTGTATGGTTAGAACTGCTACTATTAAGCACACCTTCAAAAAAACTGATAAACTAATCAATGTTGCCCAAAGAGCCAGAAACTCATCTAAATCAGCAGGTATTATAACCACCTGCAAAGTAAGTTTGAGAATCTGATTTTCTACAGATAAGGCAGCTATCTGAAAGGCTTAATTACATTAATTATAATAAGTGTTTTGTAATGTTTCATCAAAAACACTGACCCACTCTGCATAGCAGGTGCTCATTGTATGTGGAAGATCTGTCATTAATAATCACTTACCCCTTGTGGAAACTGTGTATTGTATGTAATAAAATTTAACTGTCTGACAAAGCTACCCAACGGACTAATATTTCAATGAAACTGAGTTGAAATTCCTTATTTCTTCATATTCAGTGAACTGAAGAAAGAACAGAGTGAACCTGCACTCTGTTGATCCCTCAGAAGCAAAATACTACTCCTCAGTAAAACATGTAAGTACTAATGTATATATAACAATGGGTACTCTGCTGGGACCTTTACCTCTACATGAGCTTTCAGTACTGTTGTGCATAAAAGCTATGTAGGGTGCCAGTTAGTATTACTGAGCATGTTAAAGAAAGAATGTACACAACACTTTAGGAAACTTGGGTGACTCTCTGGTAATGTCGATAGGACAAATTATGCCCTGCTACAAGACATTGGGTGCCATGAGGCGGGGCTGTAAAGTGGTTATAAATTCCAGAAAACAGAGAACTTCCCCAGGTTATAGTGGTGAAATGTCAGTACTCTTCACCATAAAAAAAAAAAAAAAAAAAAAAAAAAAAAAAAAAAAAAAAAAAAAAAAAAATTAAAAAAAAATTACCTAATATCTAAGATGGGATTAGACTTATTCCAGTGTTTTTGTTAAACATTCTGGTCAGCAATAACCAAAGAATGTGTTAAGACCTAAATTTACACAGAACTCTGGTACACACAGGTTTTCTCTGGCCTGTTTCCTCCCTTCTCTTTCATCTGCACCCTCATGCCTGTGTTTATTCAGTGTTAAATGTGACTCTTCTTAGTTTACTGAGTTTTTATTCTAGTGCGGAATTCCTATCTCTCTTTTAAATTGGGATAATTCAAACAAAATTACTTTATTAGTTACTAATACATATACATATAAAAGTATATGTACACTTAAGGACAAAGAATAGAGGTCATGCCTGCTGATACATATCCTCTACGCTGGATAAGAATGACACTGAGAGAGACATAAGTGATTAACAAGATATAATAGCTGCAACTTCCAGTCAGAAAATATAATATTAAAAAGAGCCTTTAAAAAATTATTTGTAAGGGTGAATGACACTTGGAAAAAAATACCAAAGAAACTGTCAAATTCTTCACCCCTTTTGTCTTAAAATCAAGACAGCATACTTTACTCAAATATTTACTCAGATGCACTCTTTTATACTCGATACGTGGCTTATGGACAGATGCCAGATGTCAGAGTGGATATCTGATATTTTCTTTATCTTTAAAAATCTATGAAGCTACAAGAAAGTTGCAATAGTTAACTGAGTTCAGCCTCTTCTGCCTGCTGTAGCTATGATTAAGTTAACAGCAGTGTTAAGTATTCTAGCAGACTTTCTCTGTCTTAACTTCTATTTCTTAACTCGTTTTGTCTCGATTTTGCCACCATTTAATCTTCTACTTTATTTTTAAGTATTTGAATGAGCTCTCTCAATTCATTCAAATGGAAGAAGTTTAAACTCTAAATCAAATAGGACAAAGGTTTAATCTAGGATAAATTAATTTATATCCAAATCCCAGTGTTCTTCTTTCCCAGTAAAAGACATGTCTTTCTTCTCAGCTTTTGTCAACCATGAACAAGGGCAGCCCCAGAGCCACATTTCTCAGAAAACAAACATGGCTGCAGTTCACTGAGCCCCAGCCACAAAATGAAAAGGCAACAGCTTCTGCAAGGTGAACTACACTGTACTTCCATCATGAGAAAGCACTGTCCTCCCAACAGCAAAAAGTTCATCACAAGGACTTACAAATATAGTGCAGTGTAAGCATTTTTTAAAAATTATTATTTCTTTGCCTATGTAGTTGGTAATATTTTCTGTTTATCAGAAAAGATAGTGTGATGGCAAGAGGAACAGGTGTTGTCCAGACCCATTTCCTGAAGCTTATAAATATCTGTACTCATAATTCCCAGGAGTCATCCTATTGCTTGAGATCAGCTGAAGGTGAATAAACCAAGCTGTAATTCTTACAGACTCACACTTGGAAAATACATTTTTCCAATAGGTAATTTCAAAGAAATGCATTAACTTTCTTGAAAAACATTTAATATATTTTTTAAAATATTTCAGAAATATTCTTACAAGCCCAGGTGGCTAATGCAGCTAACAGATGTGCAAATTTTGTCTAGGGATTACAAAGAATACAGTTTACTAAATTGTGTCATATGGCAGATGGGTAGGAGCTCAGTGGAGTATTCGGTTGATTACTCCATAGTTTCTGCAGTCAGAGGAAAAGCCCCAGCCTGCTTTTTTGCATACCCACAGTTCTTGGGGATGTCAGTTTACATTTGTTAAAGAAAGAGGATTGAAGGTATTCACCTCAGGGCTTCTCCAAGGATATCTTCTCTGTTTTCATTAATTACCAACATCGCCTTCCTGGGTCTGGAAAAGAAATTAAATAGGGAGATGAGGCCTTTGTGCTAAACAGCTACTTCCTCCAATAAATGTGGGTTTTATATCTCACTATTTAATCTGTACTACCTAAACAGCCGGTTAAACTTTCTCTATCAGCTGTAATTACATTCCAATAATTATATGAAGGCTTGGACAATGTTTCTAGTTTTAGAGCAGCTTCCACCATTAAGTGCAAAATCTCTCACAAATCTAATTTCTTATTATTAGTTTACAAAGGTCCCCGTGCTGCTTGGTGACTCACAATCTTCCTATGAGTTACAGCAGTCAAGAGACAGAGAAAGCAGTTTTATTTTGAACTAGCATAATAGTTATATTAAGAATAGCCAGCTTAATCCCAGTACCATAAATTTTCCACATTGGTGCTTACACATTATATATGAAAATAAAGGATAAGAAAGTAGCAAAAACCTGGATCTTAAATGCAAAAAGTGGCAATTAACCATCATAAATTAAAATGTTATAACAACTATGGAAACTATTGATAGTGTTATGCATGCTGTCATTAAGAGCTTAATAGGAATTTTCAGAAACCACCAGTGTTTTTTTTGTGAAAAATCTGTAACCCTTAATAATGTAATCATTGAATTTATTATTGCAAGAAAATATTTAAAACTTGGGTGATATTTTTCTTATCCATTACAAATAAAATTATACAGCACATGGCACAATAAAAGTGGAGCTAGTAGGAAAATGAGTACCAAAATGGCTGCTGCATAACACTTTGTCTGTAAGATCCTGCATTCAATTATCTACCAGCTTGCCAAATTTCAGCTGTTGCAGCTAAAATTGTCCATGTCAGCAAATTCACTTCAGACAGTATTTCTTCTGCAAAGTTTCTAAAAAAAAGTTTCCCAGAAAAAGTTAGTCTGCCTTTTCCAACAATGTCAGCAAGGACTAATAATTAGTTTGTTGGTGTTACACGGTGACTGTGGAACAGGACTTTCAGTTTATCGCTGCTTTTGGCTCATGAAAGCAGCTGTTTCACTGAATGCCCACTAAAGTATGGTCGATTTAGTAATCTTTGAAAAAAGTGTTAGAACCTTTCACATGTTTCTGGTGTTCCTCCTTCTGAAGAGTCTGTGTGAATTGCCACTGAAATAGTCTTTTCCTTTAAATTATTACCCATGACTAATATGGGAAATAGGTCTCTGAGAATGCTCTTTCCACTGCTTTAGGTGTGGCTATTGCTGGAGGCCAGGAGAAAGAACAGCAGCTTGCAAGAAGGTGAAATGTAGTCTTACAAGGCAAAAGATTAAGACTGAGGCAAGGAGTGTGGTGGGAGAGAGGAATCTACAGTGAAACTAGGACAGTGAGGCTGGAAACAGGAGACAGAATGCAAAGAGATGAACAAAGGGTGAAAGCATCTCTCCAAGCACAGAAATATACTCACTTGAGCCAGAGAAACATCAGTCACCAGAGCTTGGAAAACCTTTGCTAAGGTGTGGTGCTCACATTCCACTGGTGCTGGTTCGTACAAGAGAGTAAAAACACCATAACTCTTCTGAGCTGCTCCTCAAGCCACAGCAGGTCTGCTCTGAGCATTCAAATCCTACTCATGTATGGCTCATTGTGTTTTTAGTTTTCTTTTCTTTCATGACTGTAATCTCACTGCCCTTCATGTCCTAATTAGCAAAAGGAGACCAATCCCACCGTCTCATCTGACAGGCAGATTGGAAAATTGTGCTTTCTGTTCTCAAAGCAGGGTCTGAACAGCTGGCAGTAAATAAAGCAGAAGACCTCAGGTTGACAATGATGCTGGCAGGAAAAATAAGTTCTTCCCTCCAGTGCACTCAAGCAAGCAGGAATCTGTGAAAGAGAAAAAAGGTGGTTATTCACTAAAAAGCCAGAGGAGAGGAGAGGACCGTCCACAAAGGCTAGTTTTAGTGCTGGAGATTTTAACCTCCTGTCCTGTTGTCAGCTGGCAGGGAGAGCTACTTCAGGAGAAGATTTAGGTATCTTAAAAACTTATTCTGGATTTGTTCCAGTGCACTCAAGCAAGCAGGAATCTGTGAAAGAGAAAAAAGGTGGTTATTCACTAAAAAGCCAGAGGAGAGGAGAGGACCGTCCACAAAGGCTAGTTTTAGTGCTGGAGATTTTAACCTCCTGTCCTGTTGTCAGCTGGCAGGGAGAGCTACTTCAGGAGAAGATTTAGGTATCTTAAAAACTTATTCTGGATTTGTTTTCCAGACATGTTTGCCTCTCTCCCCATTGAGGAAGGACATGGGGCAGATAGCATTTTTGGGGCTGAGAGATGTTTTTTTTAATCTTCCTCTGTGCCATATTGCAAGTGTCTAAACTCATTCTGCAGGGGAAAAAATAAGTAAATAAATAAATATGAGGAAAAAAACCACCAGTAACATTGAAATAAATCTTTTAATGGTTCTTCTGCCATAAAGGCTCTGTGAATTTTAATAATACAGGAAATTTGAAGAGCTGTCTCTATGTCTCTAAACTCATCTGGGACAAGACCATGATTTGAAACAGCATGAAAATTTCCTAAAGGATTGATTTTCGACTGAAAGACTGCATAATTAATTTGGAAAAGAAATCCAGTACTTGCTGAAACCTTGAGTAAAACAATAGTATTCTTTTTATATGAGTGTTTGAATCTTTCTTTAGACACAAAATCCTTTTTGAAATAAAAAAACATTCTTGATTTAGTATTTTGAGAGCTAGCAATGGAATCTTTAGAACAACTTCATGGAGAGAGCTGAAAGCATCCACCAGACATTTTTTATCTGAAAGCAATCTCCTACATGCAGCTCAGCAGATAGACTGGAGAGATGCTTGAGACAAAAAAAAGACAACGAGCGAGTTAGATTGGTATGGCTGATCAAGCAGCGGCTAATCCTGTGACAAGGCAGGTGGCAAAAGGCATAGTTCCAGCTCTGTAGTTCATGGCAGTGTTCGCATTAGGTAGGGAAACTAGGAAGAGGCTTTGAAGAGGCTGACACAGTCAGATCAACAAATCCACCTAGTTTGCAACATGCAAGCATGCAATACCCACTTTTCAGAGGTTTTTTACCAGAGTAGGGCAAAAATCTTTGGATAATTAAATTCAGCTGATATATTGTTTCCCCCTCTTTGGAAGTCTTCAAGGCCAGGTTGGATGGGGCCTTGAGCAACCTGATCTAATGGGAGGTGCCCCTGCCCATGCAGTGGGGTTGGAACTAGATGATCTTTAAGGTCCCTTCCAACCCAAACCATTCTGTGATTCTATGATTCTATGATTTTTGTGCTAACAGCAGCTTCCTTGCTTACAGATTCATCACTGGGATAAAAACTTTTGAGTAAAGATTCTCAGCCTTTGCGTGACTACATTGTGCACTGTGATAAAGCCACGTTACTGGGCTCCTCAACTCTTTGTCCTGTTACTGGTGCCTGTACTCTGTGGTGAAAGTCTTCGGTTGACATAGTGTGAAGGAGAGCTTATTCAGGCACCAGTTCTCTTCTGAGCACTTATGAGGAGGGATGTCTCACAGACTAAGCTACAGTAATAACTGGACAGTTTTAAGAAGAGGATTTTTGCTCTCATTCTCCATGGGACTCAACTCCATCACTCCGTAAACAGTAAACAGCTCAGCCTGTTTAATGTGCTGGCCCGGGAGAACAAGCAGCAGGGCACAAATGCATGAAGCTCCCTGTTAAGTCCTTTCTCACTCCCTGTCACTGCAGGTTTGGCATTGACTGAACCAGCTCTGCAGGCTTTAACCTTTTCCACCAACAGAATCAAAAAGGAACAATAGCAAGCTCAGCTAGGGATATCAAGCCAAGGACTCACCATATGGTGTTTTTGTTTCACACAAGGGGAAAAATTGCTTTAAAGACCAAGGACTGAATTCATCCCTAGTGTAAGACTATTAAATTCAGTGGTGTTAGATCAAGCATGAATTCAGCAACAAACTAATTCTATGTGATGGGGAGAGGAACAAAAGTCAAGAATGGTCTTTTTAATAGCCCAAAGATGTCTGTAAGGTAAACTCAGTTGAGCCAAGTTTCTTTTTTTTATGCCTAACTGACATCTGTTCTCTGAAAGCCTGCAGCACACTGGAAACATTTCCCAACCTTTCCCCCCTCTATAACCACTGTGAACTTCTGTGACAGCCAGAGACAGTGAAAAAGCATGTTTCATGTGAAAATGGGCACCACAAATGACCCAGCAGCTATTATGCTAAAATACCTTAGCACTACTTTAGTGGTTCTATAATGAAGTAAGAAACATGAAAAGAGAACTTCATAACAACCGGTGTAAAAAGATTTATTGACATTGACAGCAGATGAGTTTTAGCCATTACTTTCACCATGCACATTAGAGAAATGAGACTGGAGACAATAGACTGTGAACTAGCCAAACTACTGACAGTGTAAGTCCCTCTTCTACATTTTCAGAGGATTTGATGTGCAGATCAATTAGAGAGCAAATTTCAAGTAATCTTCTATAGTACTGCAGCTATGACATGCAGAACCCCCATAATGCAGACATTCAGTAAAGTGCACATTGGTACACTTTTATCTTTACAGCATGTTATCTCATTTTTACAGGGAGACATTACTAGAATGAATTGGTTGAAATGTAAAAAGCAAATGAGGAACGTGGCTTTTAAACTTGATGAGCTATGGGGAAAAAAAATTGGTTGTTAACATGAGTCAGGTTGTCTAACTTGACTGCTGCTGTGGGTTAACTTAGCAATACCTGAGAGAGATTTTAGAGGAGATTCTTTAAGTCTGGGATAATGGCTGGTAAAGCTGTACTCAAGGTAATGTAAAAAAGCACTGATTCAACAGAAGCAAATGAAGTTAAACAGCTGTAAATTCAAAAGTATTACAATTGAAATCAGGTCTAGTGTTTTGTTGGTTTTTTTTTCATGTAGTGGGAGATGTTACATACATAGGTGTCTCAGAGCTGAATTCAGTGGGGAAAGTGAGGCCACACTCACTACAACGTCAATGAAGAATAAGACGTGTCTTATTCTTCATTATGGGCAGAACTGCCCATCTCTGAAGCCAATAGTCTCTAACAACCATCTTCCTTGCCAAGTTGAAAAATAATTGTCAAAAGTCCTTTTATAGGTTGCTTCACTCTCTTGATCTCCACTGGTCCCATCTGACATTCACCTCTTGCTGGCCAGAGGAAAAGGACTTGGGGGTGTTGATCCACAGCTGGCTGAAAAGGAAGCTGAGAGGAGACCTTACCGCTCTCCATCTGATGTTACCACAACTACCTGAAAGGAGAGTGGGTTGTACCCTTCTCCTTAGTAACAAGCAACAGGATAAGAGGAAATGGGCTCAAGTTGTGCCAGGATAGGATTAGATTAGATATGAGGAAAGACGTCTTCACTGAAGGAGTTATTAAATGCTGGAATAGGCTGTCCTGGGAGGTGCTTGAATCATCATCCCTCGAGGTGTTTATAAGAGGCTTAGATGTGCTGCTTAAAAACATGGTTTTAACCATGGACTTAACACTGGACTCAGTTGGGTTAGGTTAATGGTTGGACTCATGGAATCATAGAATGGTTAGAGTTGGATCATAGAGTTCCAACTCCCCTGCATGGGCAGGGACATCTTCCACTAGATCAGGTTGCTCTTAAAGGTCTTTTCCAACCAAACAATTCCGTGTTCTGCCACCACCACTGCAGAAACTCTCAGCTGGGAAGCCCTGGGTCGCACAGCACCTTCTCCTATTCCTGGCCCTGAGGAATTGTGATGCTTTACTCACTGGCACCCACTGATGCTGGATGAGCTCTTGTGGCACCCCTATGGTTTGGAGCTGCTTACTTCTCCCAATCTCCCTTCCAGGGTATGACTCTGGCTCCCAGTACTGGCTGGCTGTCTATGCCACCCAATTTTTACTGCACTGTCATCATGGAACTGCTTGGCTGGTATCCACAGTCTGCCTTACGACCTTTCTCAGTGCCACTGCTCAGTCAAAGCAAATGTAAAGTACCACCTTCACCGTAGATTTTTTAAGTCTTTAGCAGACAGTATTACAGCTCAGGAAATGCCAGTGAGATGCAGAACCCAGGGAGCTCATGTTGTATTGTTAATTGAGACTGAGAATAAGCTGTCATATTTGGCTTATGCTGACAGCATCAGTATCTGTTTACAGGCTTTTTTCTGAGCAGCGGTTGTGGCAGTAAGTCCACATTTTGCCTGACTCAAGGATAAGTAATTTTTATCAGACTGACATTTCGTGCACTTTGCTCAAATGCTCTTTTGCCAAATACCCTAACAAGTATGTCTGCAACTGGCAACTCTGAGCCTTGCATTCAATTTACAAACTGTACGTTTGCAGCTGAAATATTATCTCTGTGTTATTTGGGGAGTAATGAATACATTTAGCAGACACCTAAAGGCACTATAAATAAAGATACTAGATTTCTTTCACACTCAAGGACTTAGACAGCCCTCCTCTTCTGCCTGAACTTATTAACGCTGTGAATTTTTTAAACCTACAACATATAAGATTGCAGGAAGCAAGGTCAGACATGCATATCAGAAACAGCTCTCTTTCCTAGCATCTATCTATCTTCCTTTCTGCTTTATTTTTTTTTTCTCTCTCCCAGATGTTATTTTCCTCCACAAAATTTGTAGAGGAAATTTTGTCTGCCTAGCAGTACTTTTGAATATTTTCCAGAGCTTCTGGATGTTTTGACTGTGCCTGTCTCATTTTTTTCCTCCCATTAGTATGTTTTTTATGTACCTTCTATATCGTAAAGGTGCTAGATTTGCTGATAAATCATAGCAGGTATTGAACACAACCTAGATGTCACTCTTGAGGAACAGGCTCTAAACAGAAGAGCTGAGAGCAGTGGGAAAAGAGGAAATGAAGCAGAGGCTTTGGAGTTGCTGAACAAATACAAATGTGTGCTCTGCTTCCTTGATGGCATCTGCTGAGACATAAAAATAATAGAAAAAATACAGAAAGATTTTATGCAGACACTCAGACACAAAACCATAATATTGTAAAGGAAAGATTTTCATAGCCTACAAGGGAGAGAAAGAGGAAGAAAATCAATAAATATCTTTGTATATCCTTTAATCTGTGCTTGCATTTAACTTCTTTTTTTTCCTCTTTTTCTTTACCTTTCCGTAACCCAGTAGCAGAATGCACAGAACTGAAGGGATCCAGAACTACCAGGGATCCACTCCATCTCTCATGCGATGCATTGTTAATAATTTGAACCAAACTTCTTATTTAAGGGATGCCTTGGCATATGCAGACCAGTGAGTCTAGCTGCCAGTGACTTGTTTTGATGACCAAGAATACAGTGGAATTAATAAATGGAATTGTCCCTAGGCAATACCCACAAATCTTCAAGACTGTGGTACAAGTTAGCTGATTTCCATGAAATAGCTGGAAGTTTCCTAGGTCAAGCAAAGGCTTAATCTGCATTTCTCACAGCATCTCAGAAATATCCTTCTGGAAGCTTTTTCCAGAAAAACAAAAATTCAGATAAAAATCCTTACTATGGCAGAAATCCAGTGACAGTTGTTAGAGAAAAAAAGTTAGAGGGATTTGGAAGCCATTTCTTGTTACATGGGAAAGACTGGGAATGTATTGTATGTTGGAAGATCATCATGCAGGCAACTCCAATTCACCCTTAATTTGATTTAAGACTGCAGAGACTTACAGTTTTCTTGTCTTTGATGATGCTACTGAATACTTGTTAGCTAATAAATCATTTAGGTATCAGGTCAGTGGAAAAGGGAGATACCTCTGTGTTTTCTAACAATAGGAAGCTGCTGTATCTGCTTTTTTCTGTTTTCAGTGTCAGCACCCCTTTCTTACTAATCTTTTTATAATGTTGGAATTTAAAATTAACCTAGGTATTAAGATGCTACTGTACATGTGTGGGCCCATATGGAAGGCTAGTTAGCTACCTAGAAATGCCTATTTGTTTCAAAATGTGATCAACCAGTTTAGATGGTTTGTTGTGTCTGCTTCTGATTTTCATCTTAATTTTGTACACCACCTGAAAGAATTAGGCTTTTATTTATGATGCTTTTTTTACCAGGTGTAAATCAACTAACTGAGGAAATTGTATCTAATAATCACAACTGGGTAAATGGTAATCTTGATTTGCCCTTATTAGTGCAAGAGATTAAGACATAGGCATTTTATCAGCCCATTATTAAGCTATGAGCATTCTTTATAATTCAGTTTGTTTCAACTTATTGACAAACCCATCCTAGCTAGCCACCTTATTCTCGATTACTTAAAGAAAATAAATTTACTGTAATGCCATTATTTAATAGCCAATCAGAATAACAAATACCCAGCCTACTGCAAATTTAAGACACTGTGTCGTTTACATTTCCTAGCTGTAAAAGCTATAGAACTATGCTATTTTCACTGAATGTCTCAGAAATAAATGAAAAGAGTCTGTGGAATCAGATATCCTCAGAGTTAACCGAGAAACTGACTCCTGTTCACAGGTTTACGTCTGGTGATAGTCATTGGTACTGGAGTATTTAATCATGACCTAAATCTTTTTAGCTTCTTAACTCTGGCTAGAAAATGAATTTGCATTACCAAAGAGAAAGAAAAAAAATAAGTGAAATTAAACAGGAGATTATAAAATGTGTGAGGTGAAATTAGCAAATTATTTTCTGATGCAAATCAGTGCATCTGCATATCTTCAGCAACTTCTGCTTTGTCTTCTGCATTGTTTCTTTTCTTCTATGCCCTAAATACATAAACCAGGTGCTAGGTGTGGAAAAATAACCAGCACATATCCACACATTTAATTTCTGTTCTTTTTCATAACAGTAATTATTTAAAAAGTAACAAAAGTTCTGCTTCAGGGGTTTGGACCAATTAAGATGGTGTTTCTTTTAAAAAAAGAAATTTGGAAGAAGCAACATGAATATACCTCTGTGAAAGGAGGAAAAGAAAGATATCTTCAGCTTTTATCTTCAGCTAAAAACTCCTCATACCATGGAATTGTTACTTAGGTGAGTTCAAGTAATTAAGATAGAAAATAACCAACATTGATTGTAGTCTTATGAGGCCAAATTATGCTAATTTTCAGATTCAGGTGTATTGTGTATCACTTCCGCATCAGTCTACTGTTAAGTGCAGCTTTTTTCTCCATCACTAGGTAGTTGAATAATCTTTGTTGTGATTTTCACTACCAGCTATGAATCTTGCCATCATTAACATCCTTTTCAGCCTTATCTGCATTTCCATTGTCTGTTTTATTCCTGCTGTGAGTAGCTGGTATGCCTTTACTACCAGTGTTTATTGCAAATACTGTCTCTTCCCTCATACTGTTTTTAAGTTGCAAACCCCCTGTTTTGTCTTCTTGACAGTCTGCAGGACTCTCCCTCTGTGTTGCACCAAATAAGTGTGTGTGTGAAAAAGAAATTTGATATTATTTTTCCAAAAGTACCATTTTTGTTTCTATATACAACAAATTGAACGGTCTTAAAACATCCTTTAAAAATATTATTTAAAGTACTTTAATATTCATGCTTATGTTGTCTTTTTTTGAAACTACCTCAGTTCCCATGTCCCAGTAGTCCAATGAAACAAAAATTGGAAGACAGGAAATACTACTGTAGCTACTTGTCTCTCAAAGTAATAAGATTAGAAAATTATCTCAGCATTAACAGCCTAGAATTTCATTTAATGTATGTGTATCTGTACATGTATGCATGTGACAGACATTTTCCATGGCTAAATTACTAGCTGCATATTGTGTTTGCCAGTCATGATAGTGTAGCTTTTTCTCTGCATTGATAATTGTGAACGGAGACAACATGAAGGATTCATAGATAATTCATTTTGTTTGCACTCAGGAAGGTTTTATGCAGGGTGATGCAAGAATGCTAGAAGATTGTTTAGGTGTACACATATGTTTACATACTCAGTACACACAGTTTTAATACCTGTATGTATTTATATCTGTAATGTAAATATTGACATATATAAACATGTACATTTATGTGTAAGCTTTCAGACACATATTGCATTACTTATTGCAAAAATGTTATCCCACTGGTCTCGGATGTTTTTACAATGTCTGTAGTTCAATGAATTTCAAAATTGTATACCATTCTGCTGCTTTTAATTGATCTTAGACCTACTTTTCCTAGCAGAATAATAAGACAAGGAATTAAACACCTTCATAAATGTGTCCTGAAAGATTGCTATGGGAACTGTAAAACTTCTGTTTCTCCTGATCCTAACTTAGAACTAAAGAGAAAAAAAAAAATAATAATAAAAAAGAGTCAGCAAATGAACATTTTCTGGGTGGCCTGTACAGTTTATAGAATGTCAGCTTTTAGATACCTGACCTACGAGAAGTAAGGTCATATAACAGCCTTAGCACTTCAGGAGAAATATCTAGAAATATCTAGAAATGAAAACCAAATTTTTAACAGTGAGCTATATAGCAAGGTTATTAAGGTACATCAAAGCTGGGATCAGTTGTGTAGACAGACTTAACAGTCCCACATGGTATATTTCAGATAAACACGTCAGATTGTTTCAAGTTTGTCACTAGCTAATATGCTTTTAAAACACTGCATAGAGAAATAAACTATTGATTTCAGTGTATAATTTAAACTGCATTCAGATGAGTTAGTTTTCTAACTCTTTGCAAAAGTTCTGTTTTCTTACGTGGCTTAATATGTTTTCTAATAGATTTGGAACTATCTTCCAAATTAAGTAATAATGTATTGCACAACTTACTTTGTAATATTGTGTGCAAGCCAAAAACTCATAAGACACTTGACATGCCATTATGCCAACATAGAGTAAAAACACCCCATTGCAGAGGGTCTATCCAGCAGCAAAGAAAATGGGTGAGAAGGTTGACAAAACAGACAAGAGCTTGTTAAAATAAAAATAACTTTTTTTCAGGAACACTAAATAAACCTTAGAACAAGTATGGATCTACATAGCATTTCTAATAGTCGAAATTCATGTCAATTATATGAAACTACAAAAGCCGTAGAGAACAGCTGAACACACAGGAGTGTCCTGCAATTGCTACCTTACTCTCACTCTTATTGCTGAGTATATCTTGCCTTGTACCTCCAAAACAGATTGATTTGTGCTACAAACTCATCCTGCCATCCAGAGTATATATGTTCATGTGTACAGAATCATTTATTCTTCAGCACATAACATTCTCACACCACTTCAGCTGCACTAACAAATGGCTTAACCAACAGGACAGGACCATAAAGTTCTTCATTTGTAAAAATCAGTACTTCTGCTTTTCAAGCAACCTCTTACCAGCAACAGTTTGCTTAATAATTGATAACTGTTGGTCAGGCATTTGTATTATCTCAGTGTCATAGGATGCCCATGGCCAACCATCTTTGGTTGCTAATACCTGTTCCTTCCAGGGTACTTCTCAACTCCTTATTACTTTGCAAAGCTAGATTTCTGTTTGCCAGTCTATTCTCTGAGCATCAGACATCTCAGACATGTTTAAGTTATGTATGTTTATTTATGACAAATTTGCTTACCATCCTTAATAAAAAACATACTAAATATCACCAGTTGTTGTCACCGTTTGACTCAGGTCCGACAACAATGCTCTCGATTCCCCCTCCCCCCCACCCAGGTAGGGAAGGAGAGAGAGAAAAAGAGAGAGACTTGGCTGGATTGAAAACTAAACTACACAGCTTTAATTAAAACACTAATGAATCATACAAGAAAATATATACAATTATATACAGATATACTCAGGAGTGGGCAAAAACCTCTCGCCTCCCCCCACCCCAGCAACTCCCACAGCACTTCCCTGAACTGGGAAGAGTCCTGAGGAATCCCGAAGCTGCTGCTGGAGAAAGCAGAGAGTTATGGGGGTCAGGAGATCTCGAGCCTAAGGGTCGATGGTGATGGATGAACAGAGTCCTCCCTGGACGCTGGCCATGGACGGAAGAGAAGGGAAGAAGAAGAAGGAAGGAAGTTGTCTTCTGTGATCTCTGACCTTCCTTTGAGCTTACGTAGATATATGGAATGGAATATCTTTGGCCAATTTTGCTGTCCATCTAACTCAGCCTCCTACGGGGGGGTCACAGATCTCCCCATAGTGTCTGAGCTGGCAGAGTGCAGGTGCGGCCTTGAAGCCTCAGTAGTTAGAAAAACATTCCACTGTCTTATCAGCCTAGCAGAACACACTGTTGCTAGTTACAAGAAAGCTTACTGAAGGAAAAAAAAATCAGTAAAAAGAAAAATTGGCTTCATCCTGGCTCAAACCAGGACACCAGTGTATATATCTATATATACGTTTGTGTGTGTGTGTATACACATACATATTTATACCTGTGTATATATCTAGGAAAGGTTGATGAATTAAAAAGAAAAGTCTTGCAGGGAGATTATACAATTACTTTAATGCTTTAGACTTTGTCTGTTTGCATGAGGGTTTCTTCTTCTTTTTTATTTTTTTCAAAAATAAATTAATTTTACCTGAATCAGTTCTTCTCTGTTGGGTGTATCATGTTCATTAATTGATTTCTTGTTATATCTCCAAACCATGGTTTTCACAAAGCCTACAGCTGACTATCTTTATTAATAAATTCAAGGAATGCTAATGAATTAATTAATTATCTTTTAGAATCCTAATGGAACTATAGAGTAAAACAAATTATTTTTTTCCATTTTCATATTTATTTCCCTCTGGCATGACAAAGATTACAATTAAATTCTCTTTCAGACACATCTTACCCTCTTGCTTTCCTATCACACTTCTGTGATCTGTAGATCCTGTTTACTACCCTTTACCCCTGTTTAGGCTACTTTTCAAAAGATGGTCAAAGATTTTTGCATGTAGTTTTCCAAATACCTGGACTTAGGCTGAGATGACGTTAGATCTCCTTTACCTCCTTCTTGTTAGTAACACACACTCAAAAGGGTCTCATCAGGTCCTGATTTACTTACAAACACAGTCTAAATCACATAATCCTTTCAAATTGCTGAGTTTGAGATTAAAGATTAAAGCTGACTAGACTGCTCAGCAAGACTCTCCGATGAGAATTTGATAAGTACATTTCCAGACATGGACTATAAAATCTTAACCAAAACAAAATTTACATATCTGCTAAATAGAAATCCCCACCTGCCTTCCATCAGATGTTGCAGTTGTTTGGAGGAATGCTGCCATCATGGACAAGTACAGTTTAAGGGACTTGAAAAGCAACACAGATTTTTTTTAAGTGAAGTTCTACACAGAAGACCTTTTTTTCTTTCACCCAAGGGACATATAGATTATGGTCCACCTTTCCCTTTAGACAGTTTAACTATGTGGACATTGCAGTCTACTTACTAATAAAATGTATAAAAATGTAAAATGACACTAGAAAATGAGTGGACATGATTTTATTACATAAAGTCTAAGAGCTACTTCTAGCAATGTGAATTTATTCAACATTATCTGCCACAGAATCACAGAATCTCAGACTAACTGAGGCTGGAAGGGGCCCCTATAGATTGTGAAGTCCAACCTCCCTGCTGGGTCACCAAGAGCAGGTTGCTCAGAGCCATGTCAAGTCAGGTTTTGAACATCTCTAAGGAAATGCAACAGCTTCTCTAGGCAACTTGTTCCAGTATTCAACCATTCTCACAGTGAAACAGTTTAAACAATTTCTTATATTTCTTACATTTCAGTTTGCACCCATTGCCTTTTATCCTGCCTCTGGATACCACTAAGAGAGACTGTCTCTATCTTACATATTCCCTCCTGCCCCATCAGATATCTGTACACAGCAGTAAGCTTTTTATTCTCCAGGCTAAACAGTCCCAGCTCTCAGTTTGTCCTTGGAGCACCCTCAGAAGTTGTAGAAAGCTGAGGTGCTCAGTTCCCTCTGAGAAGTCCTAAGATGTTTGTACATTGCAACGGGTTGGTAAATATCTGAGTTTTATTTCTTTCCAGATCATTCCCTAAATGTATTTTTGAAGCACCCTCTGAATAATAATCTCACATGTGTTTAAAATTTATGAAGCTTCCTTTATTAACAATATGTAAAAGCTAGGATATTCTAGCTTTAATATATTTTCCCAATATACCATTTATTTCTGCATGCCAAGTATATTTTTATAACTTGAAGTCTTCTTTTGTGAATGGAAGTTTCCAGACCCCAAATGTTAATTTCAGGATATCCAGAAGTATATGGTGATGGTATTGCAGGTTTTCTTTGATTGTCATGTCTAATGCTACATCCACAGAACTTTTATTTCCATGAACTTAAGCACTAAGAAAAACTTTTGAGTCAGGGGATAACAAAGCGGCTTGGGAGGCTTGCAAAGTGGATCATAGCAACTAGCATAGCAGGATGGAGCAGAAGTCAGACAAAACAGGCAACTGGGAGGGAAGGAAGAGTTTATTTTGAGAACTTGAGGATGAGAAGTTTGGGCATCTATGACAGATTGGGATTCACTGACAAAACTTTCTAATTTGTTCTTTCAGAGGTGAATAAGATCAGTTCTTCTATTTTTGGTGGTGCTGCCCCTTTGCATAAACTTATTGGTTATAACTGAGAATGTGTGGGAGATTTGGGAATGGAGGGCAGGAATCAAACAGTCTAATGCTATGCATTTGCTTAGGCTTCACTGTGAGGGAAACTACAGGGCAGACAAATAATCTTAATTCTTTCTACTGACACCATAGTAGAATATCATTCAGGAGTAAATTGTGTCATACATAGGAATCTCACTGTAGTTAGACCAAAGACTTTGACACTCAGCTGGGGGAGCAGGAAGTAGGAAGAGCTGCATAGTCCAAAATTAGTTTCTTTGGCTGACTTAATGTGGGAGTTGGCCATTTTAAGACTCCTGATGTTCAGTTTAGTTACAACCTAGCTCTCTTGAAATGATGCATCATCAAACAGAATTATATTTGCCTAAGGAGTTCATCCAGTACAAACTTTAGTAATTATGGATTGAAGTTTGTGGATTATTCTTTTAAATCATTGTCTAAAATCTGCTCAAGATCTATCCCTAAATCATAGAAGTTCAGTTATATTAATTTTCTAATCCCTAATTAGCATTCTACCTTTAGAAGTTAGTTTTATTTGAAGGAAACCATTCGAGTTCCCTTGTTTTCTCTCCAAACAATTTGTAATCCTTGCTAAGATTACTAAAGGGAACATTTTCCTCCAGAGTAGGAGAAAGCAAGCTGGTCAGTTTTGTCGATTGCTGATTTGTAGAGAGCAGCAGGAAGCCATCACTTACTGACTGTTCACACATTTTAAGGGCACTCATGATTTTCTTTGCCATCTTGCCTGGAATAATTGATGGTGATATTCCACAATAATTGCCAGCATTTGCCAATTGCCATTTCTGGTGACCACCAGTGAGCCAATATTTACTTTCAAATTCCAGCACATCATCATTATGTGTATTATGCAACGCAGCACTGTAACATGGACAGCTACTGTGAAAGACATTGAAGGGTGCATACATAACAAGAATTTTTGACAGAAATACATACTCTTTTGGTCCTCCTTTGATGTCCATCAAAATGGTGCTGTTTACTGATTGTGCTGAAAAGTTCCTAAAAAGAAAACTTTGTATCTTTACTAAAGTAAATTGAAACATTAAGATGAAAGAAAAAAAAATTTTTACTAATGTGTTCTATGAACATTTCAAAACAAAGGTGTTTCTGGTCACATATGATCACATATCTACATAACCTTTTTACTAAAACTGCAGTGTCAATACATACTGTGTGCCATATATAATGCATATATGAGATAAGCTGAGGGTGAGGAGAGTCTATATAAGTGACTGTTCAGAAAATTGTGGATTCTTTTGATGTTCCTCTGGAAAAGTCAATGAGCATAAGTAGAGACCAGCTTATAATTTCTTTGAAAATTAGGGCACACTGGAGTTTCAAATGAGATGAGAAATGTCTCTTGGATTTACATAGCAGAAGCCTGCTTCCAAGACAGCTGCAGATATCAAACAGAATATAATTAGGGTGAATTAAATTATTCTGGGGCAATAATACCACATTCTCTCAATGAAGCAACAAATTATTTTCAATAGTTTCTCTAATGAGTTATTTTTCTGTTCTCCTTAAAGATGCCTATTTGGGGACCATTTATGTTGCAATATGGAATGCAGTGCTTTACCCAGAAATCATTTTGAACACTTTGTATTTCTCTGATGAACTTATTTGCAGGATCAATAGAAGACACTTTAACAGGTAAGGAGTTTTATGGTTAGTATTCTCTTTTATTTTCATATGAAGACTATTATAGAGACTCCCCTTGGGATGCTCAGTTTACAAATTAAAGAAACGTAGTACTTTTTTTGTGAGATGCAGTTGTGTTTTTATTCCTCTACATGGTTTTCAGATATTTAGGGCAAAATATTGAAAGGCTTTGTCAGGTTCTAAGTAACTGAAGAGATATTTGCAAATCTCTGCAATGATAATGAAATATGAGTTCCAGTATTGTGGTCCAAAAAGCAGCATGGAGAAAAAACAGACAGACTTAGGAAGCAGTAAAAAGGCTGTGCCTCATGAACATCATAGTATAATTTTTATTGTACACCATATTGATGTTGTTCAAGGCATAATTTCTGTATGTCTGAATTATCTATGGGTTTCTACACTTCTGTAAGAGGCAATGTTTGAACTGATGTACTCATATAACTTGATGTGGTATTTTCAGCTTTTTAATTGTTCCTCTCTCTCTCTGAAGCTGCATCTGTCTTACAAGGTGAGTGAAGGGTACCTTGAGAGAAGGCTCAAACCTCCTGAGCTCTTGTGCCAGAGTATTCTCATTCTATGTATCTGGTTTGTTATAGCCTGACTTGAAATGTCCCTTGGTCTTGGGGCTGTGTTCAGGATACACGCTGGTAAGCCCAGCTGAAGAGCAATCTGCCCCACCACTGCTGGCTCACAGCCCAGAGAGGGAGAGCCAAAAGGCAAGTTAAGCACCAAAAACTTGAGCTTTTCTCCTTCCAGAACACAGTGCTTGTTTTAAGCCATGGTGAGAATGAACATCTACGTGGGCTTTGTTCCATCCTGAATGACTAGGTGGACAGACTCCTACTGAGTCTTCACACAGCAAGCTTCTCCAGTGATGTGGTTTAACCTTTTCCTACCAGCAACTCAGCCAGAGTGCTGGCATGATCTGTAGTCTGCATCTGTGAGGTTTTCTGACACTCAGAGCAGAAGTGCCTTTTCCTCACACACAATTTTCTCAGACAGAGTACAAAGCAGTCCAGTACTTCTCAAAGTGCCCCTTAAGATACTAGGTCAGAGTATGCACCCTTCAAATTCTCAGTTGTAATATCTGCCTACTCATTTCATGACACTAGAAGCACTACGTGAATAAAACACTTCTCTGTGAGCAGGTAACACAAATTTATTTATTTTTCATTTTAAAGTATTCAAGGTTTGCTCTTTTACAAGAGTAGGTGGTTGGAATTCTTTTAGATGAATTTATTTATTTTACATTTTAAAGTATTCAAGGTTTGCTTTTTTACAAGAGTAGGTGGTTGGAATTCTTTTACTTAGGAAATTATGGTTTTTACAGCAGTCATTTTTTCCCTTCAGTTCCTTGTACATGCCTTCTACTCCATAGAAGTGAGGCCTAGAGTAGCCTCCTCAGCAAAACAAATGAGAAATAATTTCCCCAATAATACCCTTCTAACATAGAAAACTGATACTGTTTGACCAAAATTGGCTTTTATTGACCTGTAGTGATATAAGAATAATGAATTTGCCTGTGCGAACAGTCCCACAGCTGGGAGAGGAGGCTGCAAATCCATTCAGGCTCTGATATGTGTCTGTAGCCTCAAGTTAAGAGTAGTCTGATCCACTTGAGCATTAAACTTTTTGCCCAAGTACATACAAAGCCTGCCTCTCAGGATAGAATAGTGTAGATGACTTCACATATTCACCCTTCATGTTTTACTATATGCATTTTTGGCCTGTCCCCATTCATCAACATCCATTAGGATTTAAATAATTCAGTTATTTTAGAAAAAGTACACAAAACAACGAACACGTCTCTGTCCCCTTCCGTCCCCACCCTCAACCAAGAAAAGCATTCAAACAATTCATTTTAGCTATTGAAAGACTTCTAACATTTATTCATTTGAAGGGGTTAGAAAATAGAGAAAAATTACTGAGATTAAGACAAAATCAGTACCCTTTTTTCTTACAAACATGTTGCAGTATCTGCTGGATAGTAAGTTTGCTTATTGCTGGAGAACATTCCTCATCCTCAGAGATACAAATTGCTGGAGAACATTCCTCATCCTCAGAGATACCCATTTTCATCTAGCTGCATTAATAATAACCTTGTGCAATGGTACTTGCACTTCATGGAATATGTTTCATCATATCACAACCTGACCAGAGTTAGTCATGATTCACCTGCACCTGTTTATGTTGATTCTACGTATGTGTGATATTTCCATCGTTGTTGCATAAACTGATGGATTAATTCCTCTGTCGTCACTAGAATATTACTGTGGTTGAAGATACCTAGCTCAGTAAACTGACAAAGCACAGTTCAAGAAGCAGTGGAAAATGTCAGAACAATGCATTAAAATGGTGCATCTGCAGAGACATAACTATGATTGATGGACAGGCTTTGAGTGAGGGAGTTTTCATCTTGTGACCTCATTGAATGAAAATGACTGTCCGAAAACCAAAGAGCTGGAAAAAGGAAGATTTTTCCATTTCTTGAGGGAAGTGACCCCAGAAATGATACATTTCCATGTTCAGTTTCCATGCAAAGTCAGTAATAGGTGAAGTATTATTTTCTAAGCATATGAGTGACATGTAGCTTCCAAAAAATGCACTTAAGAGAAGAGGGAAAAGGTGAAAGGCCTAGAAGTCTAACACAAATAGCCAATAAAAGGGCCAAGAGCTTTTTTCCAAAGGGAAGAGGCTGTTTATTTCATACATAGTTTCATCACTTTATAAAATGGGTCACAGAGAATAGCTGTCTAATGGTAATGTCATAAATTTTAATAATGTTGTGGCCCGTACTGGGATTCAGAGATAATTGAGAATATGGGAAGTAAAGTCTAAAACAGAGCAGAACTTATGCATATATACGTATAAACACAAATACTCAGGCACATTTGGTAGCAAACAGAGCAAAGTAGTCAAGTTATATTTGCAACAATCAGAATTAAAATATTTTCCAGCTTTGTCATATCATCATATACTCTCAGAGTCTTATAAGACACCTGTCTATGCAGAAGACTCAAAATTTACCACAGCAGTGGAGAAAGAATAAAACAATCTAAGTAACAAAGAAGAAGCAAGAGAAAATAACCATGTATGTGCTTAATTCACACCAATTAATCACAAATGTACACAAATATTCCTGTAATTCAAGAGTCATCAGCAGTGTTGTCCTTCCCATTTCTATTCCATCTTTTGTCTTTTTTCCTTCTCCACATTTGTCCTGGTTTGAGCCAGGACGAAGCAAATTTTTCTTTTTACTGATTTTTTTTTTTTCCTTCAGTAAGCTTTCTTGTAACTAGCAACAGTGTGTTCTGCTAGGCTGATAAGACAGTGGAATGTTTTTCTAACTACTGAGGCTTCAAGGTCGCACCTTCACTCTGCTGGCTCAGACACTAGAGGGAGGTCTGTGACCCCCCCGTAGGAGGCTGAGTTAGACAGACAGCAAAATTGGCCAAAGATATTCCATTCCATATATCTACGTAAGCTCAAAGGAAAGTCAGAGAACACAGAAGACAACTTCCTTCCTCCTTCTTCTGCTCTTCTCTTCCGTCCATGGCCGGCGTCCGGGGATGACTCTGTTCATCCATCACCATCGACCCTTAGGCTCGAGATCTCCTGACCCCCATAACTCTCTGCTCTTTTCCAGCAGCAGCTCCAGGATTCCTCGGGACTCTTCCCAGTTTAGGGAAGTGCTGTGGGAGTTGCTGGGAGTGGGGGGAGGTGAGAGGCTTTTGCGCATACCTGAATATATCTGTATATAATTGTATATATTTTCTTGTATGATTCATTAGTGTTTTAATTAAAGCTGTGTAGTTTAGTTTTCAATCCAGCCAAGTCTCTCTCTTTTTCTCTCTCTCCTTCCCTACCTGGGTGGGTGGGGGAGGGGATCGAGAGCATTGTTGTCGGACCTGAGTCAAACGGTGACAACATTCTCTCCTTTTCACTCCTGATAAGTAGCCAGCAGCAAACCATGAGCAAGAGCAACCTTAATGACTTTCTACCCATCATATTGTCTTCCAAGTTATGAGGAGCAGCTGAGGGAACTAAAGCTGGAGTAAAGAAAGCTGAGGGAGACCTTATTACTCTACAATTACCTGGGTCTTGGTCTCTTCTCCCAAGTAACAAGCAATAAAACAAGAAAAAATGGCCTCAAGTTGCGCCTGGGGAGGTTTAGATTGGATATGAGGAAAAAAAATCTTCACTGAAAGGGTTGCCAGGCAAAGGAACAGGCTGCCCAGGGAAGTGCTGCAGTCACCATCTCTGGAGGTATTTAGATGTGTAGATGTGGCAGACGTGGCAGTGTAAGGTTAACAGTTCTATATGTTGCAGTTCTATAAGAAGAACCACAGAATGGTTGGGTTGGGAGTCACCTCTGGAGGTCATCTTCTCCACCTACCCTGCTCATAATGGTCCAGAAATAAACTTGACTTTTTTTTATAATCATGCATCTGTTCTACAGAGAGGCTTACCCACCTTTTCTCCCACCACATGGTGTATGTCAGCACATCAGATGTGCCATGGGAGTGCCTGCTGCTTCAGGCTCCACAGAGAATGGGAGGCAGACCCCAGGCTCTGGTGTTGATAACAGAAACTTCCATACATCCTTCTGGAGATAAGTCTTTAACTGGGGTGATGGTGGTAGGGAAATCATTAAGGACTGAATAGGCAGATTTGTGTATGTTTAAACTAAAATTAGGATGAAGTAAGATCAGTAATACCTGCTTGTCAGCCTCTTACCAGATGAATGCATGCTATTAGAAAATACTTAACACCTGTGTAACTGTTACAATAGGAACACAGGACTTAGGTAAAATCTACTTATTTTCTACATCTTTTTAAGGATTAGCAGCTTGTTATTCAGAAGAAAAGCTATGCCAGGACTGTAAAGCCTGATTACAAGCCATTACACAAATTACCATGCTGTGAAAATAAGGTTTGGCTGATACTTCATTGTTTGATTTTCAAGTAATCCTTCATTTCCTGTACCAGTTTAGTATGTTGGTATCAGATCTGGGCAAAACCATAATGCTCTAAGTTTTGCTCTTAGATCTGAATTTTTTATTTGCATTTTTAATTTTTGTTGTTTGTTCCTTTCACTTGTCCTCACCAAGCTTTCTGACGTAATCCTAAAATTGAAGTATTTCTCTTGGGCTTATAAATACGTTTTTCCTTCACTTGCTCTCTCTCCATCTTACCTGCTCCAGAACATCCCAGAGCGTAGTGTACAGATTTGGAAATGTCACACGGCACAGTAGTCACAGTAGTCTGCATTTCTGTGACCATCTGACCTGTCTGCTTAACAGTATTCAGATAAAACTCAGTATGTCTGCTTTCTGTGACAAGGGGAAAATGTGAAAGAGGAGAAAAGAAGAAACTTCAAGTACAGATAAATCATGATGCAGCCTTTAATTTAATAAATGTCCTGTCACAGAGTATTCTGAATTTTTATTAGTAATATGGTCATAAAAAATGTAAAAGAAGGATTTACAGTTAATAGCAAAAGGATTGTGTTCATATTATAGGACAGGATGGACAAAAGCATGTGTCAATCTTGCACAGCAAATATGGCTAAAAATCAAAGGTCAGAAGTGATCTCAGTGCTTCATCAGCCTAGCCCTCTGCACCAAGACATGATCAAATGTGTTAATTTCATTCTTCCTAGATATTTAACTTGTTCCTAAGGAGTTCTGTTAATGGGACTGAGTAGATGTGGCTTCTCTGCTTTTTCATCCTTATAACGTGTTGCCACATACTGGTGGCAGATGCTACATGGCTGAGAAGTTGGAACAGCAAGTTGCAGCCTATGAGGCTAGACAGCATGGATAAAAGTGAGGCGAGTGGTGGCCCATGGCAGATGTTGCTACAGTACAGATCTTATGAAAGTTCAAACTCAGAATTTTTAATGCTTCTGGATCTTTGATCGAGAACTGCTTAACTGCGGTTAACATCCTGTTGGAAGGAAATGATAGGTGATACTGTCACGTTACAATGAATTCAACCAGAAAACCAGTATTTTTTTCATAAAAGGATTCACTTTTCTTACCAGTAAGCTGTTTACATGGGAAAAGGTTTTAACTTGAAAATCAACAGCATAAGGCTTTCGATGTATGATAACACTGCGTCAGTCTTTCTAAAATTTATAGGTGACATTTTTCTGACAAAAAGATATATTATGCTTAATGCATTGCAGATCTTTTGCACACTACAGAAATGACCTGATAAAAATTAATCATGTATCGTTGTTTTTTGTTTCCAAATCACTGGTATAATCTCATTGTCAACATTGTTGAGCAGTTAGAATAACTTCAAGAGAACCAAATTAACAAGATCAATAAAATACAAAATTTAAACATCCAGGACACATTTCTAGCTGAAGGTAGTTGATGTTTCACAACAAGATGTGCACAGCAATTTGAAACACAAAAGGAATAGGGAAGATGCAGGACTGAGGGGAAGCAAAATCACCCAAAAATTCATGTAAAAAACTAAGAAAAAAAAAATAGGCTAAGAATCACAGAATCACAAAATCTTAGGGGTTGGAAGGGACCTTGAAAGATCATCTAGTCCAACTCCCCTGACAGGAAAAGGACAAGAAAAGTTTTTACATGAGAGTTGGGATAAAAAAAAAAAAAAGTTAATAAATAATCCACTATTTGACTGTAGCACTCTTCAGAATGATGCAGTAAGATTTTCAGGTTTATATTCAAATCAAAGCTTTTCCAGTTATAATTGAGGAGGTTTTACTAGGAGAAAACATTTTAAAATTATCACCCATTTTAGTGGAATTGTAGATAGAGATCTCTGACCCACTGCTAGCAATTTTAATTAGGTCTCAGCATGCCAGAGAAAATACAAATGAATGAAGTAGGCTATTGCAAGCATTCAAGCAGGGTGTGCTGGATGACCCACATGACTATAGGCAGGTTAGCTAGGCAGCAGCCCTGGGGAAAATAATGAGGCAGCTCATATGGGATTCAAAAAATAATTAATATAAAGGACTATAATTAATATAACAAAAAGAATAGAAATATAATCCAAGCAATCAACATGCTTGCATCTTGTCAAATAGTTTAGCTTAATTATTTTAGAAAATTACAGGTTTGATTATTAGAGGTAATGACACCAGGCATTTGACTTAGAAGGACCCCATGTTCTGATATTAAAAATAAGGCCATTTTTCAGATTTCCAGATGCTGCTGTCAGACACAATTGTCAGGGAACATGGGCAAGATTTCACCCAGGCTCCACAGCCTTGAATTTTTCCAGTCATTATTCAGGGTAAATATGAAATAATCCTTATTTTTCATTATAAAATGGATAGACAACACTGGAAGAGTAATAAATGGTTGTGAGTTCAGAGCAGCCATACACAGAAATTGGACCCTCCCATAATGTGTTGAGCCAAATGTATGTTTAACTTAGCTAGTCGCAAACTTACACAACTGGAAAGACCTAACAACTATGAGGTAGGACACTATGAGGACCAGCAATGAGTCTAGAACAAACTGACAAATCTCATAGGCCAAAGCAGCCAGCGTGAACATGTGGAATGGACAAAAATGGCATAATAAAATTTTCACTGAACAGCAGTGAATAGGACGAGGGATGACATTTCAAAGTATTTACTGGAAAAGATGCAGTTTTAATGTTAGATTTTTAAAATATGTTGATAGATGGAAGGTAATTGTACTGTCCCTCTTAGTTCCCAATAAATAGTTTCAAGTAAAAAAAAAAAAAAAAAGGAAAACAAGAGTCTGACAATTTTCTTAAACAATAAGAAGTAGTTACAAATTGACAGTTATTTCTTTATTTGTGACTGCGAATGTGAGTAAGTAGTGAACAATATACTGAAGAAGATGGATTCAGTATTATGTGTCTTATTTAAATGAAACACTCATTTCATATACAACCAATAAGTTTAACACCTGTGGAAAAATACATGACCCAACTGATACAGATGAGACTAAATAATCTAAGGGTTCCTTCTTTACTTAAATTACATTAATCAATATGTAAAATTAGCCTCACTGACTGGACCTAGCAAAATGCAACTATCCACAGACAGGATAGGAAAAGATAGGAACTGTAATCCTCTTAATTTGAAGAAAAAAGAGAGAGATGCAGTATAATTGAAATTACAGAAACAAAATCCATAGCCTAGTGAATAGCTGAAGAAATGTATTAGCAATGGATGTTGTGTCTCTTGTTGCCCTTGCTTTGATTCTTACATTAGTTTTATCTAAAACTTTCAGTATACTAATATGGATCATTATCTGACAAAATTTCAAAACAAGGCAGTTTAAACAATGCTGAAGACTGATAATTCACAAAGCAAGTGTATTATTCCAAGATATGCAATGAAAGCTCAGTCAAAACTAAATAATATTCACATCCTCATCCTATTTTCTTCTAAGACTATTCTCTGAGAAGGAAAGAATCTGTCTGCTTCTGCTTTGTTAATGTTTCTTTTAGTAAGTGTGTGAGGCATATATTCTTGTCCAAGAGTACAAAGTTTAAAAATTTTCTACTTTTTGTGAATGTTTTTTGACGTCAGTAAGATGTAACAATGGTTAACAAGCCACTAATTAAACATGTAGGATTGTGCCTAAATCAACTATGGATTTTAATACTAATAAACAGATTCAAAGTGTCCCTCTGGGCTGCCCAACAAGGTGTAAATAACCCATAATTTGCCTCTTGCTGGCAATCCTGGGTGCATCAATGTGGTGCTTTTGGCTGTTTTATTTTTCATCTCACTCCAAAAGGAAGATGTGATGGTTTTCAGCTGCAGAACTAAGAACTGCTGAGCTAACCCAACCTACCTTACTGAGGCATCTGCCTCCTACCACGTGCAATAAGATTTTTGATGGCTAAGTACACTTTACACGTAGCAGCTGAATAATTTTCACAGTGGCAGTCAGGCATCTTCCTAAAACCTATGTAAAAAAAATCACTCAGGCTCTTTCTACATGGTTTTTTTTTTTTTCTATTTGTTCCTTCTGGAAGATTTTGCTCTTTTTCCCCTCCTTCCTCTTCCTTTAATAACTCAACATCCCACTTACAGATGTCGAAAGTAAAACATGCTGTAATTGAACAGGAAAATGGAGTAAATTTAGGCAGTTGTAGATAGTAAATAGTATCTGCTATGTACTGGTTTTAGCACGATGATTCAGTTTCTTGGCAAGATAGTTCAATTTCTTGGTAAGATTGCAGCCTCCACATCTTACTAGCTTTGTCTCTCTCAATAAAAAGCTACAAAGGAAGGAAAGTTTCAAAACAAGGACGGGCATTTCCATTCCTTGTGATTACAGAATAAAAGCCGTTATACCATTTTCTGTAGCTTACTTCCCATCTCTTACATTCAGAGTAAATTATGTTGAAAGTCTGAGTACTACTGAGGAGCTGAAGAACCAATGAACATGTTAAATTATTATGTGGTGCTGACTTAGACACAAAATAATAGATACCATTCATAGAGCATTAGTGTGAGATAAAATGAGTGCTTTAATCTTCTAATGCTTTTTCATCAAGAACTTCCAATTTTTCTTCAAAATGTTTGAAGGTCAGCATAGAAGACAAAGCACTGGAGGGAAGTGGAGGCAACATGCATCAGAAGAGTATTGGGGAGTTAAAGTTCTGAAGTGCCCCTTACCATATCTTCCTTAGTGTGCTACCAAATAATATAGGAGAACACCTGTCCCTGAGGATATCTTACTCTTTCACTCTGTTTCACCTATCACCTTACTACTGATGGAAGCACTTCTATGGCTTATTTTTTCCAGACTGTTTCTTCTTAAAACTGAGAAATGAACACTTAACATTCAGTTTACATTTGAATTATTACAAAAGCAAAATATTGTTGGTCATCTTCTTATCTCCTTTGTTTACAGCATCAAAAACTCCTATGTCTTTCATTGTTCACCATGTGACAAAAAAACCCAACACAGTATGGTATTTTTCCAAATATCAATATTACATTTTATACAAAATTTGCAGCTTCATCACTGTTAACATTTGCAAAATGCAAAACTATTTTCACTAATATTGGAAAAAGTGAATCTTCCATTTCATTATTGTAAGATCCCCATTAGTAGCATAAAGTCAGATTGATGCGTAGTAAATGTATATTAATTAAATTTAATTGCTTCATGTAATCACATTATGCAAAGGAGACAAAATTTAAAGACTTGGCTCAGGTTGGGTCTCTTACAATGTCATCATAGACTAAAGCACTACAACCTTTCAATAGCAATGGTTATATTATTTTAGAAACTTTCAAACGAAGACGAAGAGCACAATCTTGTATTTTCAAAAGATACACAATTACATTATTCAGATGGGCAAAATTTCACCTTTTTTGTCTCTCTGTTAAATATTTTAGCCCTCTTGTAATAATGAGATCAATTTAAAGTGTCAAATATAAGACTTCAGTACAACTACAAAATTAGCTTTATCTAACGTTTAAAAAAAATCCAATGTATTGTTCGTTCAAAAAATTTCTCTGGATCTAACTGTTAATTAAGGATAGATCCAAGGAAATTATATTCAACCATGCTAATTAACAAAAATCTGTTTAACAAATGATTCAAAGATCCCTGAGAAGCTCAAGAATTGTGTATAATTGCACTTACTGGGTTTCCTAATTGACAAGAGCTGCATCACCCATGAATTGTGTTGTATATCTCAACTGTTGAGTCCTGAATCCAGATGTCCAAATGACTGCTTGAGGGAAAATGTATAATACAGCACCTTTTTTTTAAAAAGCAACTGATCATCAAGTAAAAAACAATTTTTGTCATAGTTGGCTTTTGCTTGGATCCTGAAAGTTTTGTAATATAAAAAATTTATATTATAAGAAGTTCTTAAAATATCTGAGGTGGCTGATATAAGATCTATTTGGCATGTCTGAAAATAGACCTGATATCAACAAATTCCTTTACCAGACTGGTTATGGGTCAGGATGCCCTGCAGGAAGTGGAAAATTGGAAGCAGTTTGTTTTGAAACAGAAGAAATAACAATAAATTATAAATTAGGCAAGATGACCTTTTTGTTGCATAGTTATGTTTACACATAAAACTATAGACTACAAATAGAGAGAAAACACAGAGTCATGGCCTAAATCAAATCTTGGGAAGAAAACAGTGGATTTTATTTCACGGAATAATTATAAAAAATTCTTACCTGCCAAGGAGTATGATCTACTTACCATACATATTGAGTATAAATATCTGAACTCTTCAGAGTGTAACTATTCAGTTTTTACAAAAATTTTTGATGGAAACACTAAGCAGATGAAATTTGCTCTTTTGTTACTTTTGCATGTCTGAAGACATTTGTCTCATCTTCTCTACACCTGAATGGGAGAACAGGAACAGTAGAAGCACATCCCACGTTTCAGGGTGATTCAAGGATCTGCTAATGTAATTCAGGTCTGACCAAAGCCCTGGGAAAACAGGGGTAAAGGAGCTGAATATCTTCCATGTGTGCAGTGTACTTCCATGCATGGCCCAGAATAAGGCTGCAGCCAAAAAATACAACCAGATCTGGGAGCTATTAAGCACTCCCTGGGGCCCTCAGTATATATATCTGAACCTAGACTTAATACATAGCATTAGCTCTGAGCAGTATTTGGTGTTGCTGTGCTTATAACAGATATTCTGTCAATCTGGAAACACAGTTCTTTTCCATCAATATGAAATCTGCATAGTTCTCAGAAACTTGGGAGTTGAAGACTTCCTAAGCTAGAGATTGTATCTTTTCATTTATACTGAATCTGATGGATTTTATTTTCTTAACTTCAGGAGTATGCCTGACTACTTTTTGAAAACACATAAACTCTTAATATCCATGTTCTCTGTCAGTGGTTCAGTGACTAGCATGTAGTATGAATATTGACATTGATGCCTCCAGAGTTATATTGCTTGACATGCTGATGAAGTATTTGCTAGGTCCTCTGTTTCATTCATGATTTGGGATATTTCTGTGATATCTGAATCATTCCTTTTTGTAGACTTAGGAGCTTGGTCCATTTGGTTCTTCCTGGAGGGAGGCTGTTCTACAGCTCTGGCCCTCTTTCCTGCCTGCCTCTGTACTTTTTACAGTTCTGCTGTATTTTTCTTACCAAAGCTCAAAAAGGCATGAGCTAAAAAGATGTGGGCATACCAAAGACCCGTTTAATGGTATTAAAACTTCTGGTGTTCTCCCACACATTTTCTTAAAACATTTTACTACTTTGGTTCTACAGATTTTAAGGACTGAGATAATGTTTTTAGAATTCTATCTGAGATGTCTTCAAGATCTTCTTTCAAAGTCATAATGGTTAACTTAAAGCCCCTCATTGGGTATGTATAGCTTGGTTTGTTTTCTGTGAGAGAATTATTTTGTACTTATCAAAGTTGAATTTCATCTATTACTTTATCACCTAGTCACTCAGCATCATGAGATAAATCAATGCTTCATTAATTGAATGACATATAGTAAAGTGTTGCAATAAGAAACTCAATCTAAATAACATGGCAGACCATGAGAAAATTACGTGGTGATTCTACTGAAGTAGAATTAAAACTGTTTCCCTATTTAGAGGCTTTTCACATGAAGAATAATTAGCTGTGCATCCCTACTTCAGTGAAATTCTGGGGTGTGAGGAGATTATCTTAGAAACATCCCCTTTGTATTTTAATGAAAAATATTATGTCAGCTGGGATGTTTCAATGGCAGTTGCTGGGCTTGAAAGTGAGGAAATATCAGGCTGATTCCCAAAGTGAGTCATTTTCTCCTTGCCTTGGTGGAACTATGTGATGTGCCCCAGGACACATCCCTACATCTATGGCAGACATCACAACAATGGCAAAAATAAGTTAGGGCAGATCCTTTGATGAACAGGAAAGTTCTTCATATTTCTATTTTCTTTCACAAAATCTACTGTTCTCTGTATCTTGTCTTGTGAAATGATACAGAAATAAGCTATAAATAATTATGCCCTAAATCTAAAAACAATCTAGTGGTAATCAAATACAAATTCTCAAGCAGGGTAACTTTGAATCATAGAATCATAGAATCTTAGGGGCTGGAAGGGACCTCGAGAGATCATCTAGTCCAACCCTACTGCCAGAGCAGGGTCACCTAGAGTACATCACACAGGAACTCATCCAGGTGGGTTTTGAATGTCTCCAGTGAGGGAGACTCCACAACCTCCCTGGGCAGTCTGTTCCAGTGCTCTGTCACTCTCACAGTAAAAAAATTTTTTCGGATATTCACCTTGAACTTCCTATGCTCCAATTTACACCCATTACCCCTTGTCCTATCACTAGTCATCACTGAGAAAAGCCTAACTCCGTCCCCCTGACACTCACCCCTTACATATTTGTAAACATTGATGAGGTCACCCCTCAGTCTCCTTTTCTCCAAGCTAAAGAGACCCAGCTCCCTCAGCCTTTCCTCATAAGGGATATGTTCCACTCCCTTCATCATCTTTGTAGCTCTGCGCTGGACTCTTTCGAGCAGTTCCCTGTCCTTCTTGAACTGAGGGGCCCAGAACTGGACACAATACTCCAGATGTGGCCTCACCAATGCAGAATAGAGGGGGAGGAGAACCTCTCTTGATCTACTAACCACACCCTTTCTAATGCATCCCAGGATGCCATTGGCCTTCTTGGCCACAAGGGCACATTGCTGGCTCATGGTCATCCTCCTGTCTACCAGGACCCCCAGGTCTCTTTCACCTACACTACTCTCCAGCAGTTCAGCCCCCAACCTGTACTGGGACATGGTGTTGTTCTTCCCCAAATGTAAAACTCTGCACTTCCCCTTGTTGAATTTCATCATGTTTCTCCCCGCCCAACTCTCCAGCCTAAGTCTCTCTGAATGGCAGCACAGCCTTCTGGTGTGTCAGCCACTCCTCCCAGCTTAGTGTCATCAGCAAATCCTAAAAGTTTATCCACAACCACAGAAGACTGAGATGGTTCAGAAAAAACATTGACTGCTTCTGAGAGCAGCCAATTCATAGCTTCTCTTCATAGCCTCAAAACTATCCTCTCCCATTTTAATTCTAGCACATTAAAAGTATGCTTTGAATATTGACTTTATTACAGATTAGTCACAAATCCATAATGCATAGGTTTCTGAGAAGATCTAAGGTTTTTTTTTCAGTCCAGTAGGAACAAGCTTCAACATCTCTCATGAGGCTCTCAGTAATTCATAAAATCAGGACCTGGTGACCTTACGTTGCTCAGTTTTTCTCTGTGACAAACAATCTGCCTGTAAAATTATTATTCAACACTGCTGTTATTGCATGGATGAGGAAAAAAGAAAAAAAACAAAACACAACAAAACAAAGATCTACATGAGAATAAAACTGCTAAATGATCAATCATTTCCACCTTTCTAATTCTCCTTTAGAAATATTTTCTTTTTGCTAACCTCATATTCTATAGGTTAAGGAAAGACACTGTTCTGACAAAATGTATGTGGTATGTGATTCCCTAGGCTTAACCTGCAACTCCTAATGATTAGTAATTTAAGCAGCAGAGAGCTGTTACTTACTCAAAGCTACTGAAAAAAAAATAAATTAAAAAACAATCAGAATATATTTTCTCTGCAGAACTTCAAGGCTTAGAAGAAAAGTATGATATTGTTTGATGGAAAAGCAGTGATTTCAGCATTTTATGTCATATAAATCCAAGGTTACAGTAGTGAAGAATCCTTGATTATATAGCTTATGCTCTTTAAACTAAAAACTGATAATTCAGCTCAAAAGTTCAATACAGTAAGCTAGCCACACTTCTTAAATAGTCCATTGTGCTAAATACAAATCTGACTCAGTTAATCAAATAGCCACATTATAACAGTTTGAAAACACAGTTTACAGATAAACTCCTGTTTGAAGTCCATGATGAAAAAGAACTGGAGTTCCAGCCACAAAGAACAGAAGAGAGTGATGGACTGGGTCAGCAAAAGCTGCCTGCTCCACAACTTCTGTTTGCAGAAGTACATTGTACCTTGCTGGCATGTAGAATCTTGCTCAGAAAATTCACAAAAGAAGTAGACACCCAGGCACTGCTATCTATTACCAAGCTGCTGAAAGGCATGATAAGGAATCCAGAAGTCCTTTCTAGTACCTGTAGTGACAGGAAGTGGGTTTACTAGTGGACCCATCTGAGTAACAAGTGGGAAGCAGCAATAATAAGAATTAAGGCAATGTATATTAGCAATACTAGCCTATAGCAACAGCCATATCTTTTCTGTTGCACCTGAAAACATTAAGTACAAAATAAAACAGCAATGTCAATAATAATAATAAAAAAAATATTCAGTATCAAAGCATCTTAAAAGAACATTTCATACAACTTTTCAAAGCAATTTTAAGATAATGTACTTTCCAAAGCACAAATTAATATTCAGGAAGACATATGTTAATCAAAAGCAAAAGCTTTGACAACATAACAAGCTCAAAAATCTGAGATAAATGGGGACTTTGGAAAATAGCAGAGGTCTTTGAAAATACAAAATGAATTGGAATTCTTTTAATGTTTCTTCCTGGTAATCATTTTAGTGTTTTCAAAATGTTATTTGATTTGAAAAAAGGCTGGTGATGCAAATTTAATATCTCAGCTATTCCAAAGTCTGTCATAAAACTTTGCAACATATATCAAATATCATATAAACATTTTCAGCAATCATTTGTCAGATGTCAATATAAATGGCATTAAAATCCCACAAGAAAGTGTGAAAACAACTTGTGTCATCAAACTCTGCTGAGAAATACAGAGTTTATATGCTTAGCTTTGTTTTGATTTTGTTTATATAATTTCCTGTATTGTGCTTATCACTATAGTATATAAGCATATTTTACTGGTGTGTTAAAAATACGCAATGCTTGCCATGTGGTATTTGCTTTCTTATTGTGTTCTGCTGTAGTTGTGTGTGATTTTACATACATACCTGTGGTTTTAAATTCATTAGTGAGGCAAAACTGAACAAAACTTTCTCCTAAGCCAGGGGTTGATAATGGTGCTCTCTTTCTACAAAAGGTTTTTCTTTCCTCCTAAGATAGGTCACAAGCATGGTCCCCTCTTGAAATAGTTCTGCTTGCCATGAGTCTAATGACAGAAGTCCTTTAAAAAAAGTAGATTTTCCAGCAAACAGCTGTCAAGACTCTCTCTGCAAAGGAAAAGAGGCACAGATTACTTGGAAAGTTCCTTGAGATGCAGAGAAAGATCTTAAACAAGGTACCAGGAGGGTCCTAGTGTCTTTCTACCATTTCTCCACTCCTGCCAGTAAGACGTGAGATGCTCCAGGGTATGTGACTGGCCTTGAGTGGCAAACCACACAGCTACAGAAGGATTTCCCATCCCTCTCTGCTACTTGAGTCCATGTTCCTTGACACCTCTCATTTCTCACTGGAGAAGCATGATGGCATTTGGTACCACTACTGTATGCTTGGTGGATGGCTGCTGCAGGCTGTGCTTCATCCAACAACCCCCCCTTTTTCCTCCATGCAGCCCCAGCCTCTTTACCTTATTTCCAGTGATTCCCAGTTCTGCACTGACTGCCAGATACAGGACCTGAAAATTATCTTTTCAATCAGCAAAAATATGGTGTGAGCTTTTCCACATTGTATCTAAGGCCTGAGTTTGTTGTTTCATTGAAAAAAAAAATAAAAAATCTGGAGGAGTGTCACTGTGATTGGGGAGGCTACTAGTGAAGCCTTCACAGTCAATATCTGTTCCTCTTGCACCTTGCCTGTGCTGATTTTAGGTCTTTGGCTTCCAGTTTAATCTCTCTGGCTCAGAAGTAGTCTGACCACATCGCTGGCTGGTTTACAATCCTCTTTAAGAGCCCCACAGTGAATACGTCATTAAATGGTTTGAGATAGTTTCTCTGTGAACTAGTTGTTTCAGAAAAAAATAGCACACTTAGCACAGCCTGCTGCATGGATTTTTTTCAAGTTGTTATGACTAGGTTTTGTTCAGGCTGCCTGAGCTAACCAGAAGTCCTGAGGATGTGCTCAGTATGAACCAGGTGAAACCTACTCATGCCGACTTTCTGAACAGCAGGGTTAGTTGATGAAGGTGAGCACAGCTCCAACAGTGCATCAGACAGTGCTGGGGGCTCACAGCACTGGCAGAGCTCACCCTGTCAAGTATTCTGCCAATGCTACCTTTTTTTTTTTTTTTTTACTCACAGAAGGGATGTAGTTTATAAAGTACAGAGGGAACTGTTTCTACATACGAATATCTGTTAACATGCTGTTCAGCAGATGCCACCTGGATTCTTAAAAATGTATCTTTCTAGCAATAATGTTTATTCACCGAATAGGCTGTTTGAAAAAACATTGTTGCTGCGTGGGTTTCTTCCATTTTCATCCCAGTACTTCTTTGCATTGTCTTTTCATCCTGCATTACCTCTCTTCTCCCTACACTCTTTTTTGCCTTTGCTTTTCCATTTCTGTGGAGAGCTTTCCCATATTCTTTTTAATTTTTTTTTATTATTATTTTTTATTGCAGTCTCTTTTATATCCAGTTTCAAATTTCAGTTTGGCTCCCACAGAGTTTGATTTCACTGAAGTACACCTTTTCAAATACTGTGTATAATAAGACTCTACTTTGGTGCCAAAAGAACAATTGTAACCTCAGTCCAGTAAAAACATGTTGACCATCTGCAAGGTCAAAAGAGGAGGTATTAGAAGGGTAGTTTTATTTTATTAAAATTTAAGTTGCATAAAGCTATTGACCTTTTAATGGCAGAGTCAACTACAAAGAAAAAAGCTCATATGCTCCATTACCTGCAATTCTCAGATACTTTCAGTGATGCCCACCTCCCATTGAATCAGGAGAAAGTTGTTTGCATCACTGTTTTGCTCTGGGGGTCAGTGTATCACAGCTGGGTTGGGAAGGAGCCGAAGAGCTTGTTCACGGACGCATCTTCCTTGAGAAGAACATTTAACCGTCAAGACCCTATTCAACAGTCAGGGAATCTAGCAAGAGCATCCTGCTGCTCCAATGGTGCCCTGAGGAGAAACCCTGTCTGACAGGGTGCAAGCATTTTTCATTTCCTTCTTCCACCAAACAGGACTGGTAAGATTGTGGAAAATGTTCATAAAATAGCTAAATTGAAGTGTTTGGCATGTTCTGGTAAACATCCTAGAAAGCTCATAAAGTGACTCTGACAAATTAGATCGTAAAAGAATGATGTAAATAAACAATTCAGAAAACAGAAACTCAGAATTGTCTCCCAGTGTCAATAATGTGAACAGTAATGTAAATAATTATTATATTTCTTTAGCAACTTCTCTCAGCACAATGGAATAAAACTATTACAAATAATGGAAGGATACGGCTTGTACTGTTTCCACTACATTTTGTACAGGAAACTGTTTATACAGGATTATTTAAATAGCTAAAAACTGAAGGTTAAATTCAACATACTTGCATGTGAAAATTCCTAGTGCCACCTATTGGCAGAGAGGACAAACATGAGTTTCAAAATACACTTTTTATTTTAAAAATGGGGAAAATACATGTTTGTATTCCACATTTCAAATACTCCTCCAGGTTAGAATTAAAGTTTTGAGACATGCACATAAATTTTTGTTTCTAATTACAAAATTTAATTCCCAAATTCTGCTGCTGCCTTCTGTGAGATGGAGGCAATGGTGGATGATGTCCTGAACTACCAACTTGGAATGAGTCACCCAGCACCTTGAGAGGGCTTCAAATGGTTCTGTATCCTAAAAAATGAGGAATTTCATAGGATAAATAGCATCCTGTTATTTTCTTCTGAGGTAATTAATAAATGAAAAGCTTTAATGAAGCCTTGAACAACATACAGTCCTTGCCAGAAATTAATGTGCACTGCAGTCCTTAAAGGACTCTGCTGATTGATTGCCTTTTCATTACAATGTATTCAAGTAATCATAACCTTTGAGTGAAAATCTATAGCTATCTGTTTACTTCAATATTTTTAATAATTTCTCTCAAGGTGAAAACAAATTAAAAAAAAATAATTGTACGTTGTTAACAGTGTATATACTTAGGAGAAGAGTATAGAAAAATAATTTTGGAAAATAAAAGCTCTTGAGTATGGTCATTGCTTGCCCCCAAATCCTGTGTTTTCTTCTGCTGATGTATAAGGGAGAGGCCAGACAATCAGCAGTGGTAGATTGCCCTGCTGAGGGTGCTAGCCACATATGAGTCTGTGGCAAGGACTCATGGAGAGTATAGGAGCAAACTCTTATGGTATACAGGGTATACCACATATAGAGCCCAGTGAGACTCGATCACACCATCTGCAACCAATCCACTTCATTCAAAATAATTCAGCATCAGCTTAGCAGCTGCAAACACCAGGACTGAACATTTCTTGTGGCATAGTCCAGATCAACTCCTACCCCAGGCAGTATGTTGAAAGATGGATGAGTAGAAAGTATCTGGCAAAGGATGGGGACTTGATGAAACAGCTCTTCTCCTGAGTAGCTGTCAGAGATCATGTGTATTCCAAGAGGTGGGTGAAAGTAAGTATTTACTGTTTTTAAAATGTTTATCTTGACCATTTTCTGTCCAGGATTCTATTAATCTTGCTAAAAGTTCAAAAATGGAAGCAACAGAACAATTGTGGAGATTAAGTCAGAAAACATTTGCAGATACCTCATTCAGCAAATGCTATTTTTCAAGTAAACCATCAACAAATTTACTTAGTATCATGCAGTTTCACAGCAATCCAAGACTTGTTTCAGAGTTTATAGATTAAGCACACAAGTAATTGTGGAAAAACATTACTAAATTGAATTGAATACATATAGACAAGTACCATAAAGCATATTTTTAAAATTTTGTCATTAACTGTTGCAATATTGTCAAAGACATGAATATAAATTAAAATTGTATACTTTTCTGTTTTAAGCAAATTTGAAGACATTTCTACAGCTGAGCTTATGAGAACAAAATTCAGTATCTTTAGTCTTCCACTTTTTAAATTAAACCAAATTTCTGTGTGTCACAGAAGGGAAAGTTAGGGCTAGAAATCTAAAAAAAAATACTAGATAACAATGACTGAAGTTGTTGACACATGTCAAGGACTACGACAAAAGCTTTTTAGTGACATTGAGTTCAGCTTCCAGTACAAAATCCTAAACTCTAAACATCAGCAGAAGCAATTCACACAAAATAAGTATTAATATTTGGATGAAAATGTATTTTGTTTGTAAAATTTATTGTCTAGTTAAGCATATGAATTTAAAACAAACTTCTCAAAATGAAGGCTTTAAATTCAATCTCATGTATTACATGTGCTTGCTCTGAATTTAACCTTTTGGACAGCTGAAAGGGGGTTTTCAGTACAGCCTTGAGCTTAATGTAAATGCACTTATCATTTTTACAAAATTGGATTTTAATGTGTCAGACTAGAGACCATTTAGTATTTTTCTAGGTTTGCATTAGTCTCCAGATCCAATTGAATGCAAAAATAATGAAAAAGTACAGAGATTTTGGAACCTGCAAAACAAAGATCAAAGATGGGTGATACGAGATTGACATGCTCTATTTAACCTATGGCAAAAATTACAGGTAGTGAACATATATAATAACCATATCTCTGGGTAATCTGTACTGTTTCACTCAAATTTCTTCTGAATGCCATGGGAAATAGCTATGACTGTACCTTTGTACGAGATGACCAGGTATTGAATATCCACATAGCAGCCTCACAATCCATATAGGTACAGTGGTCTCAAGTTATTAAAAAAGAGTTAATGCTGCGGTAGGTATGTATATTAGCACCTTTTTTCATGGTAGTCTTGGGAAACACATTTCCAAGCTGCTGGTGCTGGGACTTGTTGGCCTTTAATACTAAAAACCAAAAATAGTTTTTCATTTAGCTCTCACTTTTAAAGCTTGTAAATAATAATAATGTGTGGCTATGATCCTTGATGTTTGTCATCCTTCTACTACCATGAAACCAGTAAGATGGAGAAATCCATCCCATTGGTATTTGAATAATGTAACTTGTAGATATAACAGTGACTATTGCTATATTTCTTCCAAAGTAGGCTAAATCATACGAGCAGTCATGAAAAAATCCAGTATAAAAAGAAGTCTTCTTGTCCAGGAATATAAGAAAACCTGCTGTTACAACTAGCCATATCACAAAATCTTTCCCTCAGTTGCTGAAGAAATACCTTGAAGCATGCTGGGGTTCTTATCTTCACCATCATCAATAAAAAGCACCATTTCAAAACCTCAAATGAAGTTTGAATGGAACTGTAGATCTTTCAGTCGATAATTAAACTTCTGGGCCAAAAAAATGCTGTATTTGATCAGGCAACAGTATGGGCAGACTCTTTGGAAAGGGAAGGGCTGAGAGGCAACAGCATAAGCAGGCTGTTACAGTTCTGGCCATAGCTATGGTCTTTGCAGTGACAGTCTCAGCTTCTGCCTACCTAATGTGTCCAAATTTTAGGCTCAAATTAACTTTTTTTTCACACATTAAAAAAATAAAAGAAATTTGAAGACTAGTCTGGAAATAATCTAAATTGTTCATTTGATCTGAGGAAAAATTGATTATATGGCGTCATTCAACTTCCATATTTATTTTTTTTTTTCCCAGTTTTTTTCACATTCCTAACTGGGACATAACTGACCTTCAATACTTCTGTTGGGTTTTTTGCTATGGTCTGATACAGACACATTTCTTCATGCACTTTGCATTATGCACAAATGCATGAATAAAGTGTCTAGGGTAGTGACAGTGCAGTTGTTCCACAAGAGCAGAGCTTCACCTGTCTCTCAGTGCTCAGCCAGGAACACGGCTCCAGTATCCAATTCTTTCCAAACAGCCTGGTTAGACATGTGTTTTCTAGGCTGCTCTGTTTATTTTCCACTATCATTTAGCAAGGAAAACTATGGTGTGGGAAGCTTGCAGCTTATCTGCCTCTTGCTCCCATTAGTATGTCTGTTCTTCAACCCGTTGACTTACCTGCATCTATGATTTTTTTCACCTTTGCCAGTTTTTTTATTCCTGTGTAACTGCAAGGTACTGAATGAACTGTGGACTTTAAGAAGTGGGAAGTCCATACACCATAGGAATATTCATTTATCACTCCTCTGGTTCAAAAAAAGATTTCCAAATGTGAAGAACTGACACATAAATTTCTAATCTATGTCATCAAATCAGCATTGTCATTGTTCACATAAGACATACACATCATAAAATAAGGGGTCACAGTACTCACTGGACAGAAACTGTAATAAAGACCATGATCTGATACACTTTCACTGACTCTAGTATTACATTTGTAAAATTTTGGATGAATACAATAATTTACAGACAGCACAGATTATAGTTTTTCTTTTGCTACTTATGTGTCACAGCCATGTTCATATTTTTCATTTCAATGATTTAATAGATTTGAAAAATGTTTTAGAAAGTTGCCCTGGCATTTTATGTGATTTGGAAAGCTCACAGTTCCACCTGCAGCTTTTCATCCCTTTGGCACTGGATTTGTCTTTGAACTTCCCAAAGCTAGATGATTCTGCCAGGCCATCAGCCAAGAATCACATAGGATAGAGATAAGCTACTGTTCAAAATTCCAAGCAACTTTGGTGGGTTTTGACACATAAAAATAACCTGTGAGGGAGTTTTGAGTAAACAGGAATCCTTGACTGCCAAGAGAAGTGTCTGATATGTATTGTATTACTCAAAGCAAAAAAAAAAAAAGAATACATGGGAAGTGCTTGTCTAGTCATTAAACTAATCCCAGAGATTCTTGTTCTTGAAGAAACAGAAGCAAAAAAAAAGATAATTAGGAGTCATATTACAGCAGATAGACTATCATGAATGGCAAATCCATTAGATGGAAATTCTGAGTCACTGAAATTGAAATTTGAACTGAGACTTGACAATCTACCAATAAGAATGGTTTGGATTAAGGTTTGGCTTAAGAAAAACCAGTGTTGTTGGTCAGAGACAGAGCACTAATCCAGAAGGTAAGTTTCAATATAAGGAATTTTGCTGAGTCAGAAGAGCAGGAAACAAAGATTTTGACTGAATGGGGAAAAGTGTGTTTCATCTTTGTCTACTGTAAAGTATGTGTTTAAGTACCTTCTTGAACTTCGCTTGTCAAAAAATTGTAACTTTCAGAAATAATTTTCCCTGGTCTCGTATTGTGTTGCTTTTGATGATCCTTTAGGCTTAAAATCAAATTATATAATTTAAGATCATGTTTGCAGAAATTTCATAAAGGAAAGAACTTCAAACTTGAGAACGCTCCATTAGTTCTGTATAAAAGCAGAAATCAACACTTTCAGAATAAATAAGGAAGGGAAAATAATCCCTTCTGTACATTTCTAGCCAGCACTAGTCTTTATTTGTTAGATTTTCAATGAGAATATATTCAATTATAGGAGAATTTCAAGAAGTTGCACTGCAGGTGAAGTTTAGTTTAGGGAATTGCCTTTCTCAATTGTAGACATGCTTTTACTTTCCAAGGTGCAGAAATTCCATTTGCTCAGCGTGTTTTTTGCCATAGTAATGCCAACAGCCAAAGCAGAGCAGCAGAATTGTTTCTCATGATGTTACATCTGCAAGTGCTTAATGAATAGTGCAGCTTGCACAATTTCAATACATTTTTAATTATATTTGGCAGAAAAGAGAAGGCATGACCTAGCTTTAAATGTATGTCAGTCATATCTCTGCCTCACTGGGATACAAAAAAATTGTCTAATTTTTTCAGAGAATTCACACTAGAATTAAGCTTTCTAAATATTCACATTCTAGCTTCTGCAGTCCATTTTCTTTTACCCATGAACTTTTGCAGGCACATATTCTGACCCGTCCACTGGTAATGAGAACATTGCATGTTGTTTGTCAGTGAAAGTGATTGCATCAGCAAGGGAAAGTGATGGTAACAGTGTAGTCTATGACAGCTATATTGCAACTATGAGATGGCTTTGATCAGTTGTGAGCTGACTTTAATGGTGTTTTTTTCATAGGTCAAATGCCTCATGTCCCTCCCACCTTTGGCTGAATCTCCTCTCACCATTGGTGGAAGAGCTATTTGGAGAATATCAGTGAGAATTTTCCAGAAATATGTACAAAAAATAACTTCTCTTGCTTGAGTAAATGACTTTAGCTACAGAATAAAACAGAATTTCACCTCTGTCCTAAGGAAGCCATTTCTGCTGTACAAAGCCCCTATTCCAGAAGCCCAAAGACTGCAGCCCAGCTGCTCTTCCCAGTGTCCATCCTCTAAGGTACTCTCAGTGTCCTAAAGCATCAATGCTCACTTACTGCCTGGAAATGTTTTCTCCAGAATTTCTTCCTGCTTTTACATTTTCCAGAAATTAGGCTCAATCTACTTTTTAGCTTTCATCAGCTTCTACTCTGTTACACATCAGTTTCTATTCAGAGCAGTGTAGCACATACCCAGCACACATTGCTACAGCTTCCTTGGTGACCAAACAGCACATCACTCCATCTGGCCAGAGGCTGAAATGTGGAAAATCTGAACTACACCTCCCCCTTTACACTTTTAATTAGTACCTCATGCATTATATCATTCTCTTACTGGTTGTCATCTTCTAGTATGTAACTATGTGGCACTTTTTGAGCTAATTAATTCTTCATATGCTAAGTATTTAGATAAGCCTTATTGGGAGATCTTGAGGTCCTATTTCATGTAATGCCATATCATAAACTTGTCTGTAGATTCTCACACAATGTCCTCTAATGAACCTGAAGACACCCTCCTTGCTAATTTGTCACAACTCATGCTTAAATGGCCCTACTACCTGATTAGCACTACTGCAAATGAGTCTTTTCAGGCATTCTCCCCTATTTTCTGCAAAATCCCTTCCTGCCCTGCAATAGCCCTCAAACCTGACAAGCTATCAGTCACTTACCTTTCATTACCACTTGTACTCAACTTCCTTATTTTTGTCTGAAGTCTTATGACAAACCCTTCTAATAAATAATGTAAAAACGTAAATGCATTCAAAATGCATTCCTTTAATAATTCAGATTAATTTTTTTGTTGATATATTATCTCATATTTACTCTTTCCTTTCCATGTGTATATGTCTCTGCTGCATTTACAGATGAGAATTATAATCCTGATGTGTTTTTATTTTGCTAGGCTGAAAAATCAAGGTTTCTTTGCCCCTTGTCACACAGCAGCTCTCCAGTCTTTTGCCATCTGAGCAGTCTTTCTCTCCACTTGCTCAGTTCTGTATTTCAGCAATACATGAGAGCAAAATTGCTAACACGTGGTGTGCCCAGCATGTTATACCTTAACATTAATACTTTACTGTCATTACCATTTTTTATAGGGAATAATGCTTCTTAAGACTTAATCTGCATAAGTCATGGCCACTTCCTTTTAGTGGACTGTATTCATTTTTTAAATTGTTATATCTAGAGTGTTTCTGCTTAATCAAAAAGTCCTTCATGTACTTGCACAATGTGCTGTTATCAGTACCATTTCTCTCAGCTCTCTTTTTCTCCAGGCTTTGAGGACATCCAGCTCTTCCTGTGTAACATCACAGTCTTTGTTATAACAGTGTTTTTCAGCCCAGCATCTCTGGCAACTTTTTTGCATGCTCTTGCTCTTTGTGATGAAGTCATTAATACTAATTGCATGCCTTTTGTGGCAAAACAGATTTATTATGCAACGACCATTCTCTAAATAGAATGCACTGTGCTCTTAACAATAACCTGCAGCCAGCATTCACAGTCGATAACCATTTGCAGATAAAAATCAATCAGCCATACTTGCTTGGGCTGTATAACTATCCTACCATGCTTAACTAGGCTTGTAAAAAATTCCTG
>NW_009970716.1:1955759-1978081 GCF_000747805.2 Chaetura pelagica
GCTGATTTTATTTACATAATCTTTTTCCATTCTCTTTTTGTTAGTGATTTGAATACTCATGAAAGTGAGTATTTTCTTACATCAGAATTAAGATCGAAGCTAATGTTCTATTATGTGTCAATTTTTCCACCTTTATCCCTAATGGAAGAAAGCACTTTAAAATGTGTGTGTTTCAGTTCAGAAAAAGATGCTTCTGAGTCTTTCAAATATTTTTAAAACTATTAGAAAAAACCCAAAACAAAACAAACAACAAACCTAATCATTTGTTATTTTAAAACCCCTTTATCATTGACTTCCTCTTTATTTTACTAAATATGTGCATGAAACTCACTATATATTCAAAATATCTAAGCTTTTACTAGACTGCATTGTGATAAGAAATATTTTTTACTACTTCATTTCTGAGGTGTGACACAGAAGGTTTTAAAAATCTATAAAATCAATCACATGATTTTTGTAAAAGCATTTTGAGATACACAGCTGAATATAGCTGTATTACAGTCAAGTAAGTTTATATACACCCCATACTACATCAAGGAGAGGAGATGCTAATTTAGCTTTTTTATTAGAACAAAGAGGTGGAAAAGATCCATGGAAGAAAATATAGAGAAGCCCTAAGTGAAAAGACAAATTACTTTTCTCAAGCTCCATCAGGAAGCGAGAAGCACTGGGGAAAAAACAAAAACATCCTGCTATGTTGTATGTTAAGGCTTGCTTGCCAGGTTTTACCTCTTTCATACACTTTGTGGAACAAGTTAAAAAAGGTTTTCTTCTGTGAGATGTCACTAAAGAAATGGCATGTGCTGAGGTCAACTGTCTCTGAAGTGAACGGATGCAGATACATCCATTTTCTTTCTTCTCTTTCTCTGGAGTTACCTCTAGATCAAAGGGGTAAAATTTGTGCAGAGATAAAACACTATAAATGCTGAAGATTTAAGCAGAAGTTGAAATTCCCTGCTGGATATGAATCAGACCATACAATGCTTTGCAGAATGGGGTTTTTAAAGTCTGCTTTTAGAGCAAAAGTGCCACCGCAGGGAGATGCTTAGCCACCTGACTCTCATTTCTCCCTGCACCAACCATTAGAGCAAGGAATTTACTGTGCTCTCATTCTGGAGTTCTCACCCAGCTGCAGAAGCTGAGGTTTTGCCTTGCTGGAACAGCTGAACACCACATAGCTCTTTCAACATTGTGTCTCTAAGAACATACTATAACTGATGCTTTGGAGGAAAAGATAATCTGTAATACCAGATACCTTGGGAACAATTACTTCTACTTGTCAGGGGAAGAGAGGAGTTAATATCCTAAACAATAAGGAAGAATGATATCTTCCGAGGGAGTTTTGCAGGTTAGCCACACTTTGCACAAAATAAAGTATCCCCCTGGACCTTTTAAAATATATTACTATTACTATCTGTGTATGTTTTCCCATGTTTATGCAATGGAAAGGGCACTAGACTAACCTTTTTTTAGAATTTCTGATTTAATATATATCTTTACCACAGCAGCTTTCACTCTCTTAAAAATCCTTTCCCCCCCACCACATCCATCCCCTTCAAACTAATTAGTCTTCCTGTTTTAATCTTTACTTGTTGGGAAGTTCTTCATCTTCTTGACTCTAATAACTTTCATTGCCCTTCCTAGGACTTTTTGTATATTTGGGAAGTTTTAAATTGGTCCCCCTGATGTGCAATGTTTTGCATTTCTCCATATGGAATTTCATCTGCCGTTATGTAGCTTAGTTCCATAACAGCTTTAGAAAGTCTTTCCTCTTTCTGCTCAAATCCTGTCAAACCTAAATAATGTCATCCTTATAAAGATTCATGACAAGGTTTTTTCTGCTTGATTGAATCAATGAGGAACATTAGAGAATTAAAAAGAAGACCATGTTATTGATTACAGAGTAGAAAATAATCAGCGAATAGCAATTTATGTATATTATACTATTGCACAAGAGAATGAAAGCAGCTGAGAGATAATATAAGCCCACTGTAAAACAAAAGAGGTTTTTCTCCCTGCTCCTCTGATTTAGAAGAACTTGTCTTCATTGAAAGATGCGATGGTGAAAGTTTCTGAAACTTTCTTTCAGGTTCCTCCATTGACACTTGATAACACCTGAACTGAAAACATTCTACACATATAAAAATATTATTTATATATACACATTTACATACACACACACAAAAGGAGGAAAGAAAGATGATTTATCTAGAGAAACGGCAGAAGGCAAGCCAACAGTGGGTGTCAAGAAAATATTTTTAATACAAATTGCCTCCAAACTTGTCAAAACAAAGCAACTTTTCAATAAAAATATTTAGAAAGGATTATGAATGTCAGAAAAAAAAGTGACATCTTCCCTTCATATTCTACAAAGCATTTTCTGTGACTTTCTATGAAAGAAAACGGGTATTTCTACACCACATTTTAAGGATAGACCTGACATTACATTTGTGCTCATATTCTCCTATAAACTGTAGCCACACAACCTCATAGCAAACTACTGACGAGTTTTGCCTTGAAATTCTGGGTTAGTTTGAGGGATCTATCCTCAGACATAAATGGTAGAAAAATAAGTTACTGACAAATGTTCTAATTGCGATAACTTTTATCAGAAATGTTTCAGAGAACTTAGTGGCATGTTCAGAAACTGCTAGTGAATGTTGTCAACTTAATCTGCAAGGAATTAGGATTCTATTTCAGCCAGAATACTCCCAAGGATGTTTAAAGTTTGTAAGGAAACAGAAGTAATTTATATATAACATCTATTTAGAAATTCAGTTTAATTTTTTGGCTTCTGTAAATAATTCACACTGGTAAAACCATTCCTCTTCAAATAGGAAGGGCCAGCCTAGGATTTATACATATAATTTTGTATGTTTTTTATCAGATTTCTAAAAATATCAACATTTTTCTCTTGCAAACCATATCTGCAACAGTCATGTGATAACATACATAAACTGTTTATTTCACTGAGATTACTTTCCATCTTCTTTTCCACTTTTATCCTTAAGGATAAAAGAATTAAAGGGTCGAAGGTTCAGGGAGATCCCAGACTAGACAAGTGCACCTCTGGGGTCTGCATTCTCTAATGATGAAGCAAGAGATTTTCTCCAAAACCAATACTACATAGACAGAATATTCTGCAGAGGTGCAAGTTCATGCATAGCAGCCTTTGGTCTTCTCAAGTCAGCATAATCCAAATCACACAATAGGAAAGAAGAATTTCACATGTTTAGCAGCTGTGCAAAAACCGTTTGTAGTGTCTGAACAATTTCAGTACATCTTTCATCTCCCTCAGATTTTACTGAGGCTGCCATGATGGCACATCACTGAGAATGACAGTTTTGAGGTTATTTTTGAAAAAATAAATTAAAATATAGGTAAACTTGCAAAACTTTTCAGGAAAAACTATACTATGACCTGTTCTGGACTAATGTTTGAGGGGTTTTTTTTCATGTGGGCAATGTTTCTGAAGATCAGATTCCGTGCCTGAAAAGCTAGGATTACAATTGTACTTGAATACTACTTTTGAATCAGTCATGGAAAAGTATTTATGCACAGTGTAGGCTTAGGGTAAAGTAAGGATACGCAATTAAACTGTCATTTACTAAAGTAGGTTACTAGCTAGCCGTCTCTGCCTGCAGGATCCTTTCCTTCTTCCCCTTCAAACCCCACAAGGATACTTTTGTTTAGATTTCTGCATTTCTTTGTGACAATACCTGGGACATTTTTTTATCTATATAAAGGAAAAATTTGTCTTTGGAAACTGTTTCCTAGCAACAATGTATTTATCATTCTCAGGCAAGGAAGTAACATATTGTTTTTCAAACACATTAATTGTTTTTTTTTTTATTTATTTTTTTCAGACAAGGAGCTAGCATGCACTCAAGGCAACATTAGATTAAAAGGAACAGAGTTAAAAAGAAATAATGGCAAACACAATTGGAAAACAAGCTAATCATATTTATTTGCATGCAGTGATGTAGTTTCTTCCCAGCAAGGGATATGCTGATATATCAGAAGAAACTAATAGTTCTCAGACACTTATAACTGACTAGTATTCATTATTGAAAAACGTAAAGCAGTAGAATGAGATAAATTTAATGATTCTTTCCTAAAACTCTGAAGATATTTTCTAATTAAAGTATACTTCTCTTTCTTTTTTAATGTCACCCCTGTGTATTCTGGTTGTATCTGATACACACAAAGAGAAGAGCTAATCATATCACCAGCTAGTGACTGTAAGTCTTTAACTCTAGTGATAGATGTCATGCAGGAACTGACAGAGCTTAACCTGACAGTTACCTCAACTGGTAGGTAACTGGGATTGCATTTTGTCACCTTTTATTCCATGCTTCCAATGCATCTATTTAAAAATATTTTCTCAGCACAAACTTAAGTGACAATTCATAAATTAGACTTCAAAAAACAGTTAAGACTATTCTTCACATTTTGTTACTGAACAGGTGAAAGAATATTATCCAAGTGCCTTATCTTGAAACCAGACCATTTTGCCCTTCTGGTAACTGAGAGTGCTCAGCAAGACAGCTGTCCTAAACAGTTCTGCAAAACTCTGTGTGTAGATGTGGCGGAGTGCAAATATTATCTGAAGAAACTGTGGAGAACGTTTTCTCTAATGCAAAAATACTACTAGAAACAATAGTGTAATAAGAATGTATGTTCAGAAATCTACAGATATCCATAGTTTGTTATACATTGAATGGCACTGGCCTGCATTTTAGCACCAGACTGGCTGTCCATTACTTGAAAGGATTTGATCTTAAGTGATTAACTGCATCTTACTGGACTTTGATATTTGTATTTCCTTTTTTTTTCCCTAAGCTTCCCTGTCCTTTTAGTGATTGATGGGGCAAACAATTTAAATGTGTAGGCATTAGAAGGCAAAATACATTGTGGGACTAGTGGGAGAAAACAATTTGATTTTAAATGAGAAGACAACATTCATTATTAGTGAAAGAGCAAATATTATTTCTGTATTTCTTTTCAGTTACACAAATCATCACTTACAAACTGTGCTCAGAATGTTAGTTTGACTGCCACAGTCAGAAAATTAAGTAAAATGTGTTAAATAACTTTCTTTTAGCAGTGACATTTTGTATTTAAAGATGTTCATAAGGATTTTCATCAACCTCCTTTTGTCATTGCATTTTTTAACAGGGAAGCTGTTTTGTAAAATACGTAAAATGCTTCACAAAAGCAGTGTAAAAATGTCTCTAATTCTTGATCTTGAATAAATAAATAATAATAGTTTTCTGTAAAAGACAGGGTCTATAGGGCTGCTTTTAGCATATTTTCATGGTTTATAGGTTGGGAAGCAGCAGTTCTCAACAGCAATTCATTTTGCTAATAAGCAGACAGTCTGATGTTGAGAAAGGCAACTCCACATATTCAAGTAGTATTTATCTGGAGATGAATAAAAATATTGTGGTTTCAAAATGTCAAGACACAAATTTAGTTGTGGTCTGGTGTAACAGCTTGACCAAGCTCCTAAGGCCTGGTGAGTGGATCAGAGTCGGGAAGGGGAATTAAGTCTCTGTTCAACATTGACACTGTTGTCTGTCACTGAATTTTGTGCAGGTAGGATTGACTTTCTGCAACATGCCACATAGTTTTTTCACTTCTGCAAAACAAGGTGAAGGTTCTCTTCCTCTGTGGCCTCAGATCCACATTTTTTTCTTTCTCTCATTGCTTCTTGCTGATCTCTTCTTCCTGTGATGGGACACACGAGAATAGTTTAAAGCTGTGCCACAGCAGTTTTAGACTGGATATTTGGAACCGTTTCTTTACCAAGAGGCTGGTTAAACCCTGGAACAGGCTTCCTAGGGAGGTGGTTGATTGCCCAAGTCTTTCAGTGCTTAAGAGGCGTTTGGACAATGTTCTAACTTTTGATCAGCCCTGAATTGGTCAGGCAGTTGGACTAGTTCATCATTGCAGGTCCTTTCCAACTGAGATATTCTATTCTATTCTATTCTATTCTATTCTATTCTATTCTATTCTATTCTATTCTATTCTATTCTATTCTATTCTATTCATCTTTTTTCTATTCTATTCTATTCTATTCTATTCTATTCTATTCTATTCTATTCTATTCTATTCTATTCTATTCTATTCTATTCTATTCTATTCTATTCTATTCTATTCTATTCTATTCTATTCTATTCTATTCTATTCTATTCTATTCTATTCTATTCTATTCTATTCTATTCTATTCTATTCTATTCTATTCTATTCTATTCTATTCTATTCTATTCTATTCATCTTTTCAGTCATCTTTTCACAAAAGGAAATTTGTTAATTTTGTACACCCCACAGGAATGACCAAAAAAAGGCAGTGATTCTAGCACCTGTCATGTGTCTACTTTTGGCTATAATGAAGCCTCAACAATAAATTTCACAAAGCAGGTGGTAGGAAGTGATTTGACTGGCAGGACATTTGTTTAAATAAGGACTAAAAGCTAATTTCCAGTACCTGCTTAACTCAGTATATTTATCTCATATCTAATGTTATTAATCAAGTAAGTTAAAAAGGTAATTTATGACCTATATTTTTCCCATATATAGTCTTTGTATATGAAAAGGGAGTTGCTTTGACATTATACACTTCACTTCTTTGACTGCATATGCCAGCTGTTAGTGTCAGATTTCTGATTCAAATCCTTAAAATTATTGTTTTGAAATTGGCTTCCTTGCTTTGTGGTACTCCCTAGTAACTTGTTCTTTTGACAAATGTTATTTCATTTAAATCCATCTTTTAGAGAATTCATGGGAAAGGAAAGACCTGACTAGACTTGGTGAATAATTTAAAACCCAAAGAGAATACGTCCTGCAGTGTTCCCCCAGCTCCACCTGGGGTGTTTCTTTAGCGCTTTAAGGACATTGTTAGGTCATAGTGTTCAACAAAAGGAGAACAGTTTGAAAAATGAGTGTAAGAGTCATGAAAACTACATGTAAGAAAGATTATTTCAAATTTTAATTATGCTGTAGCAACATTTCAAGTGGGTTGATCAACAAACAGAAAAATAATTTAATAAACCCACTTGTTCTAGCTAATAAAATATAGCATTGAAAAGTTGAAAAAACATTACAGAAATTGCTATATATTGAGTGAGTGAGTTTATAAAATCTTATACCAACCCAATAAACTAATAAAAATGAATCAATTACAAGCTACAAGTCACTTATTATCAAGTTTTGGCTTTTATATATGAAGTGGGAAAAATAGTGGTTACACAGAGTAGATAATTTATGTAATTGAATGGTCTTCAGTGGCACATATGCATAAGGTTATGTGTACAGAGTGAAGGGAGCTTAAAGAAATAAAGACAATGCAATTTAATGGAAATTGCAATCTTTATAATCCCAGGCGATTACTAAAAGAATAATATCTTGTTCCAGATGAAGCTAGAACCAAAAAGGACTTGGCAAGATAACCTGATTTAACATTACCCTACACTGAAAATAGAATCCCCATGGTCTCTTGGAGCTGATGCTAAAATTACACTGTATTGTCTCACTCCATTCACTTTCATGGTACTGGAGAGAGACAGGCAAAAAAAGTCTTGAGAAATCTTCCTTCTAGTTGAAATATTATCATAATAAGCATTCTAGAGTAGGTGGATTTCTGAGACTAGAATTCTACCCTTGCTTCTTTCCTGAGTGCAGAGGAAGAAAACAGCCATGCAAGAGGTGCCTAATCCAGCCTGCCTGCAGTGTGCCTCAAGGACAGCTGATGGGAGATCTGGCTTATTAAACAAATGGTTTAAAGAGTCTTCTGTGCAGCTGCAAAAGCATCTGTCATTCGCTGCCTACAGCACAAATGGGACTGGAAGGCATCCCTGTGAGAAGATGGACCCATCAGGTCCCCACCTTGCAATTATCAGCTGATAACTGGGTTTAAACAATGTTTTCTCCAACAATCAGACTAAATTTCAAAACACATTAACACATTTGAGTGTTATTGACTTAGTTTGTTCTGGGTTTTTTCCATGGTCCATTGTGCTAGTGATAAAGATGCTAGGCAACTCAAGCTAATTAAAGAAAGAAGTCAACCTGTTTGAAAATATTCATAATACAGATAAACCATCACAAAATTTAAATGCAAAGTGTTTCACATCATTCTTTTGAGTACTGTTGCATTTTTGTGGCATACATACGGCACTTTTTTTTTTTTTAATTACTGTATCTACTCACTCTAAACCACTCAATTTTACTTCCTTTTCTTAAATTCTAGAAACTTCACTGACTTTAGTTCGACCCTCCAGATGAGCTCTTAATGTCCTTCCATAGCCTACCAAATTTAAAGCTGGTTTTCTGTCAAGGATGTTATAGAAGAGATGTGAAATCAGTGCTCCATTCCATAATCACCTCATATGAGGGAGTAAGAAACTCTATGAAAGCTTTGGTTTCTATGCATCCACAACACTATTTTCAGAAAGTGAGTTTTCAGAGAAGACAGCAGATGGATGTTCTGGTGGTGCTCAGAGGGAACATATCCACACAGCACAGTGCTTCACTACAATTGTCCTTGACCTCAAAGATTCCTGTTCAAGGGTAAAATGACTAATAAAGCTAGCTGGAATTTTGTATTGTTATATTCTCTTATTCATGGCAGAGCTTTCTCTGATTTACTAACTTTTCTTACTGTTAGGAAAGCAGAAGTTTAATGAGCTGCAAGGGTAGTGTAATGGCATTCTTGTGGAAAGGGATAGTCCACTGTCAACTGCACAAATTTGCAACTTCTGTAATCCTCACAATCCCACTTGCAAGAAGTTGAGCATTTTTTAGTAGGTATCAGTTATTAACAGCAGGAAGGGACCTTGTGAAACTTAATCAAAATATTTCAGGATGAAATTCCCTTATGGACTAGCCCTAGTAATTACATGCCTCAGGAGCTAAAAAATGCCTCTTTGATGGTATCTACTGTGCTTGCTAGGATAGTGGGTATTTAATTCAGTCTCTCACAACACTTTAAACATAAATTAGCTGATTGGTCCCAGGAGACTGGAGGCTATGTTTTTAATCTGCAAAGCTATCTGCTCCCTTTCAGAAGCAAAGCAGGAGCTGAACAAACCATGTCAGACTGAGCTGGGATATGTAGAAATTCACAGGGTTAGACTGACTGGCTTTTCATGAAACAGGAATAGTCTTTTTAGAAACTCATGATTTTCTCATAACTTCCTGACTAGATCAGTTCTTAAATTCAAATTAGGAAATCAGCTCAGTTTTCTAATTCTTATTTTAATTTATCTGTCTTCTCTGTTTTATGTGCCTTAATTTGCATTAGCATCTAGATTTCTTGTGCTACTCAGACAAGGTTGTGTACATTTTTGTCAATTCACTGATAGCTTTCCAACAAACTGAGCAATTAATCAGGAGATATGAGCACCCAGACTTAGGCATGCATTTTTTGCATAATGATTGGGACTAAAGTTTATAAACTATAAAAGCACCTGAAAGATTCCTACACATTAATGACCAAAACTACACTAAACTCATCCAGCTTGGTCTCTCTGCAGAAGGATTTGAAGCCATCAGCTACCTCATAATTTTGCAAGTCTGGCATTAAAGCTGGCAAGTACTTCATTTCTGGAGTGATGCTTTGCCAGAAGAGAAGATCCCTTATTTCCACATGGTTTGAATCCTGTTTGTCTCAGACATATAAATGAGTTCATCAAGGAAGTTAGGAAATTAGCTTCATCTGTACTAGGCCAGGAAGCTGTAGATACTTTTTTTCCCTATCTGTGTGTTCTAATGAATTTAGTCCACCCTATGTCACTCCAACCGGAATTACTATGTTCTACAGTTCCACAGATGCATGAAACAGCACTTATTTCAATGGAATTCACTACTACTTCAGTATACACACATATACATGTATGTACATGTTTGTATGTATGTATACATAGATGTTTATGTAAATGTTATGCTATGTAACACCCAGGGCTCTGATTCCCTAAAGAAGCCCCTATATGAAAAATTTTATTAGATCCATGACTTAAAGTTACATTTGAAGTTTTAATAAAGCCAAACAATCCTTTATGATTCAACTGGACTTACATTTCATCTTCTCCACAAACTAAGAAAGCTCAGTACACCCATGTCATGCTCAGTTGAAGGCATCGTCTTTACTGTGACTCAGATTATTGTAGCAATACACAGTGCTATTTTTTTCATGGTTTTATATTCTTGCATTGCTATACAAGTAGTACAAAAGTGTCATAAAAAGCAAGGAGTTCAGACAAGAAATTTATTAAAAACAATCTGTGACAGAATTAGAAATTGGACTTACTTATCCTGAGTTCTATCCTCTATACCATCTCTGGTATTTGTTATCAGAAAGCAAGAGGTTTTCAAATCCCATTTTAAATTAGGCATTGCTAAGTATTCAAAGTTAAACAGCTGTCTGGTCTAGTTTTCAATCCAGAAACTCTCTCTCCTTATTCTCTCTCCTTTCTCTACCTGGGGGTTAGGGGAAGGGGATCAAGAGCATTGTTGTCTTTGGTTTAATTGCCAATCCTGAGTCAAACCATGACAACAACTTGTACACTGCTGTACAGTTTATATTCTTATTATTCGGGATCATCCTTTTAAGCACTACATGACCAAATTCATGTTTGAAATCTGTAACTGCTTCTCACATGACTTTCTCTAACAATTTAATAGCATTAATAATTTACCTAAGCTAAATTCTACAGCTAAAATCTGGCAGTAATGTAGGTCACTTTCATTTTTTACAAATTATTTCTTCCATTACTGCACAAATCCTCCAGTAATCTCAGCTATTTATTGTTAATGAAATATATGACTACATTAAGAAAACAATTCATTTAGTTTCTTTTGAAAGTTTGCCATAAAAATGTGATTAATTGGTATTAGAGATAATGAATTACCATGATTTGACCTAATCCACCGTTTCTTGTGAGTCTAGTGTAAAGCAATTTTCATTTCACTACCAAAACATTAGACTTTTTGGGGGACCTGTTTTGCTGTTAACTCACATCCTTGATTGTCTTCAGTGATGAGGGAATTGTACCTGCATGCCATGGACAAAAAAACATCGTCCTTTAAATTTTAACACAATAACTAATGTATTCTTTCACTAAAGGGTTTGTATATTCTATACTATTTTTATTTTATTTTATCTTTAATAAAAAACATTCTATTAAAAATAGATCTCAGAGGGAATGTTGATATTATCTCTATGGCTTTCTGAAAGATACTAGTTCTAGGATACTGTCAGCACCCTAGAGCCTACCTTCACTGATGTAGATTTTGCAACACAAGACACTGTTTTGTGCACAGATCCTACCTCTATAGTTCTGTGTGTGACAGACATATGCCAATCCCATGGACAAATGTTCAGAAGGTCTTTTTAACAACTTTTGAAGAAATTGCTTTCTGGGTGTGCTCCTAACTGCTGTGTTACTAGAGAGTGAGGCAGATGGGCTGAGATTTAGACTTGTAACAGGGGCACGATCCTTCTACAGAGACAGCCTTAAGAAACAGTTCAGTCACCAGGTTTAGAGGTTTGCTTTTCTAATCAATGAGAAGAACAAAAGTCACACTGAGTGTTTTATGTCTTCTGTTTTGCTCTGAAAGCTGTAATTTTCAGTCTTCAAACTAGCGATTCAACACATTATTACAGCTCAGGATACCACTTCAGAACTTTTTGCTGTTCCCTTCATGAGAAGACAGTGATCTTATAAATGCTTTTCAGTGCAAGGGTTGGGTTGTGGGTTTTTTTTAACTATAGGATAATGAGAAAATAAATAGAATGCACACAATTTGTTATGCCATCTTTTTTCTTTATATCCTTTCATGTAAGACTGTAGGATTGCAATCAACATCTAAGTCTACATTTACAATTTGTAACTTCTGATATTAAATCTATTGGCATCTCCAGTAACATGAGACACTATTGTATTAGACATTATATAAGAAACAAGGTAGACCATTCCTGCCTCTAGAATTTTTACAGTTTAGGCATATTAACTTGAAATTTTATAATATTTTTGCCTGCAAAAGAGAATGTTAGTAGTAATGCAGCATGATATTAGTACCTATAAAAAAAGATACATAAATCTTTAACATTTTTTGAAAGCTTAAAAAAAATCCTTTCATCCATGTGTGTGTCCCGTGGGAAAGCTATGTCTATGAGGTAAACCACTTTTATGAATCATGCCCCTAAGAGCAAATATGATTCTCTGACACTGAAAAGAAGTGTTAATTTACAAGCTATGAATAGTCAGATGGTGAAGTACAAACATCTTATTAGCAGTCTGACACCCTTGAACTAGAGGGCAGTAAAAAACACTTGGTGTATTGGGAAAAGAAAGTCAGTATGTCTGCTGAAGAAAAGACAAAACTTGCTCATTCCCCCAAACCCAAAACCCAGTGCCAGAAAGAGGATTAAACTAGCTAAACAATATTATCACAATAACTGAACTGGGAACAACAATAAAGTGACTTTCTTGTCACTCTTAATGTGTCAGTTTCATAATGGTCTCACTGAGAAATTAATTTCTGGTTTCATATGTACAGCAATATCTAGAAACTAGGCACAGATTATTAAGGTTTAGTTTTGTTTTTAAAGGTACACAAAAACCTGCTGAGCTTATTTCAGCCACATGATTTTCCATGCCTGAAGCATCAATTTATAGCATGAAAAAAGATGTATGTGACAGAGAATCTTTCAATTGGTAACTACAGGCCTTGGAGCAAGCCCAGAGGTACGAAACAAAGATAAAACTTTTAATAATTCCAAAGAGGACAAATAAAAATAGCAATGCACAAGTTTCAACTGCTTTAAATATCTAGTTTTTTCCAGTAAATTTGAAAATAAACCAAAGCATTTTAAATCTACAAGTAGAAGATACCATAGTCATCAATTTAGAGAAGAAAATAAGGAAAAGAAAGATCTCACAATCTTTTCTCCAGGAATCAAAATTGAATAAAATTATGTATTCTGAATCATAACAAAGAAAATGTGAAACTTTTGTTGTTTCCCATAAATACAAAATCATCACCAGCAAGGAACCAATTACCAAACTTTTTTCTTGAAATGTTTGTAAAATGTTCTTTTTATGTCTATTTATGTGTTCTACAATTATGTAAACTGTCTTTTGTCAAGATCACTTTCTTTATGCAATAAAAGCTAAATAAATAAAGGAAAGATAATTAAAATTTAAAATTAATGTTCCTCTTTAATAATGTCATGGGTAAACTAAATAATCCTTTGAATTTGATAGGACATCTGGTTTCTCTGTAACATGATATAGAACATCATTCCTCAATACTTGAGGCCACCAAATATGTTACAGATCATAAGAGTGAGAATAAAGAATCTGCTTCGTTGGAAACAGAAAATGTTTATAAAGTTACATTTTTCAAAATACACAAGTTAAAAGAAGCAAACAGCATTTTAATCCCAGAAGCAGGTGGTAGGTGTAGCAAGGAGGAATATATTGGTTCTGGAACTGTCATTAGAAGTGATATCACAAAAAGAAATTGTTATTAAAAATGTTAAGCTATATAAATAATGCAGGAAAAAAACCCCAACAAACTAATATTTTTACCTTTTCCTTCAAAAATGAACTGCAGAAGATGTTTTTGGCATTAAAAGCCTATTGAACAGTTTTTATTGAAAATTTTTCAAATAATAAATTCTATGGGAAAATATGAAAGCAAGTTGTTTGTATATGCTATGAATTAAGTGTATGTGTGCACAATTCTCACAAATCAGCTGACACTGAGTAACTTGTTAGTGTGCTTAAACCCTTGTGCCTAAAGCTGAATGCATGATTCATTAGTTTTATTACCATATGAAAATATTTTATTCATTCCAGTGTTCATACATGGATAATAGAATAAGTATACAGGGGAAAAAATATTTGTTTAAATGCAATATGAGACAAACAGAATGTCTGTCATTTTATAGGATGGTGAGTTGCTCCTATCATACAGATATACATCATTATTATTGGTGATCTAGAGTACATGAGATCATTATTACACTGCCAACATCTGTTTTATCATAATCTTCTCTTCTTCTTTAATCTTCTTACCACAGCAGTTCTTTGATCTGCAGTATTTGTCAAGGTAAGGGGAAAACTTCCACTTGCTGCATTGTTCCAAGCACTCTTTAGCAGCAGACAAAAGGTTGAGTCAGTGGAGGACCAAAGGAGAGCTTTCACGTAGGAAACTGTTTCCAAAGTGGCAGATTTCTTCATAATTAAAAGGAAAATGTTTTGTCAGGACAGATTTTTGAAATTTTTTACTTGATAATTGGGTTAAAAGGCAAAAGCTGGACAATAATGCAAAAACGGTTGTAAAGGACTTTGAAGGCACAAACATGATACTTTGGGCAGTAACTAAATAAAATCAAAGAGACAAAGGGGAATTTTCAAGATGCTCAAAGCAAGTTCTGGGCCGGAAAGCCAGTGTGCTTTTTAAACTAAGGCCAAAACTTGTACTGTACAACAGAGCTGCTTTTCAAACCCTTGAAGAAAGAGGCTTTCTGAATTTGAGATTGTGATTAGCAGCCATATATATGTAACTAAATGTGTACATAAAAATGTACATAACTAAGCTGTGGCATGCACTAGATATACATATTTGCTTTATTGAAAGTTTCTACTGCAAGAAAAATCTGTAACTTTCCTGCTTATTAAAAAAATTCTGAAACCAATTTAAAACAGTGATAAATTTCATTCATTTCACTAAAGATGTTTCTTAATTCCTTTGAACAGTGGCTGAGAAATTCTGCTCACAAAGTAATGCTGCTCAAAGTTTTCCAGGATTTGTCCTAGGGCTCTGGAATCTGGTGTTTGATCTGGGCTTGCTTTCAAGCCACATTCCCACTCTCTTCACAGGACAGTGGTGTAGAGGAGCTGCATGCTATCCACCAAATTAATAAAGGTAGGTGTGTTTTTGGGGATAAAATCAGTTCCCAAAATTTACTGAAGTTTCATGAAGAGTTCTAAAACAGCAAAGCTATCAAATTAATTGTTTTCACACAGATTCTGCAGCCCCAGTACAAGTATACTTTTAAGTTGAAAGTATTAATTTTCATACAGAAACTATGAACACAGATTCTCTTGTAGATACTGCCATCCTAATTATATATATTTTGGTAACTTCTACTGAGTATTACAAAAGTCTTCATTTTTCACACAGATTCTGCAGCCCCAGTACAAGTATACTTTTAAGTTGAAAGTATTAATTTTCATACAGAAACTATGAACACAGATTCTCTTGTAGATACTGCCATCCTAATTATATATATTTTGGTAACTTCTACTGAGTATTACAAAAGTCTTCATTTATCTTTTCAGACCCCTCTCAGCTCAAAATAGATTGTTAAAATTGAATATATGTGCTTGGATTCATGGTTTTTTTGCAGTTTGAGGCTGAAGTCAGAAAAGGTTGTTACTGACATCTCTGTATTACACACGAGCTGTGTGGGATGTGAGAGCTACACGTGAGGATCCAGTGAGATGATGAGAAGAGCTACTTGAAATGTTGCCATTGAGTTGTGTTGCAGAACGGGGTAGAATGTCACTGCTGATTCACTGTTTTGCCATTTTTCTATAATTTTCTAAATTAAATTCAGAGTCTCATGCATTGATGCAAGAGTTATAGCCTACTTCTTCTATAACCTCTGCTTTCAACTAAGTCATTAACTTCTGCTTCTAAGACACCACACACCAGCTCCCTTACGGAGGACAAATTATGTCTTAAGTATCCTTGCATTTAAGTCTTGGGTCTCTGTTCTCTCTTCTTCAAATGCCACTTAGAAGAAAAAGCAGACCCAGGGGCCAAGCAGGAATCCTAAACCCACTACAGGGCTAAACACACCTTGAGTCAAAAAAGAGAAAGGGAGAATTTTGGGTTCCTCTGGCAACAGGGGTATAGCCTGCTGTTCTATTCCTCTCCATTACATCTGGGCTTTGCATATATTCTTTCTGGGCCATAGGCAAAGCCCAGAGTGGTTGGAAAATACACTCACTGTCTTCACCATGGTTGGGATCAGGCCCATCATGAGCAATCTAGTCTACATTTGTGCAAGATCACCTGGCATTTATGCTCTCACTGAAATGACAGCCTGCAAAATAGTTACGTGTCATATGCCAGTCAATGTGCTTGTCTTTCCAGTTGAGCTGCATGCCACAAAATAAAAAGCTAATGAGGTCTCAAGTGACAGTTTGATGATATTTTTTGCAAAATTTTCTGATAAATTCACCTAGGTCTCAGTTATTTTCTCGCAGATAATTGATAAATTTATACACCTTTATCAATTGCCAAATAAGGCCAGAGCAGCTATCAATCTCATCAAAGCACAACTCACTTAAAACAAATCTGAGTCCCTGCCAAAATTTTCCAGATGTGTTTGTAGCTGCTGCATTTCTTATGCTGTGTCTTATCTTTAATGACTATAGCCATACTTCTTGGAAAATAAATTAAAAAAAACATGCTGTGTTTTTTGAGTGTCTGAACTGAAGACAGCTCTGGGCTAGCATCTTCTTCCCACAACAACTCTCACTCTTGAAAGTTTCTCTTGCTTTTTTTTTCTTGTTTGATGTCATAAATCAGACACCCAAGAGACACAGGGGAACTAGGACAGGCTTTTCAAATGCAACAAACAGAGCAAATGGAGCTGGGTAGCTCAATGGCAGTTCTCAGTGCCCCAAAGATTAGAGAGCAACACTTTTCTGAACTGGTGCAGAGAGGAGGAGGAGGGAAAAAAAACAAAAACAAACAAAAAAACCCTCTCAAATATCTAACTGCAATTCGTTTTACTTCTGCTAAAGGTGTTGCCATGGGAACTCCCTGCAGAGGAGATGGGGCACTGGACTTGACAGTTTCTGGGAGCTGGTTCATGCACAGCTGTTTGTGCGAATTTGTCCTCTTTCTTGCAATATTCATAGAAGTAATTAAAATATAAGAAATGTTTTATTTGCTTTTACTTCCAAAGGAAAATGCCTTAAAGCTGTAAGTTGTCAGCTTTGCCTGCCATGATGTCTATTATCTTCACTAGTTATTATTGAGTCAGTGTCTCTGAAAAGAAAAATGGAGTGGAAAAATCATCAAAGGACAGACAGTAACTGAAAGCTTTTAGGCTGGTGTTCATTCTATACACACTGAATCATATTTCTGAACAGACAGTAAATATAGGTATTCCTGAGAATTGGCACATGGTCCTGCTACAGCAGTTGTTACGTTGCCTGACAGATGATTTGACACAGTATGTTTTATATAATACAACCTGTCAGAAATGAACCTGTACATATTTTCTGAGTAATGAGGGGGCGGGAAACTTACCATTGTTCCTAGGGATATTCTGCAGTGGTACATCAGCTCTGAATACAAACCAGTCAAATATGTAAGCAGTGCTACAGTTATTTGTGGTGCAAAAAGCATTCCTACCTTGCTGTGTGAATTAAAGTGCAAGCAGAAGACTTAGAATTATTCATTCATAAGATCAATTGGAGACTGAGCCTCTAACCATTAATACCAAATATTGAATTAGCCCAGCCATGCCTTAAAGTAAATTAAATATGTAATGTGAAAATTGCTTTGGTGAAACTAGTAGGAAAACATGACAATGAACGTGATAACTGGGATCAGCTGCAGTCCAGAGAATAGGCTACCTAACCATATTCTAGGGGCAAAAAAGTTCTGGTAATTTTATAAAAGAGCTAAGATATCCTTACAACGAAAAGAAGTATCTTCATTTACAAGTCTAAGCTGTCTCTTCTGTGCTCCTTCAGATTCCTTTATAAATAATAGCAGAATTACTTCAGAGAAGGAGAAAATTTTTTGTCAGAGGCTGTTTCAATTGGAGGCTTTTCAATGCTAACAGCTCATATAGCCTAATAAATTTTTGTATCTTTAATTAGTCTATTCCTGTTAATCACCTGGCAGTAGGTTTTGAAGATTTATCATTTTGCAGAGGATAATCTCTAATATTTGGGTTAGAAAATTTCAAAGGACCTTGAAAGGATATCAGAGTGAATTAGAAATACAAATGTCACTTTTTCCCATTGCTACTATATAAAGTGATATCTGGGCATAGCTACTTGGAATCCAGAAGACAAACTTGTAAGAAAAAATCAAACAAAATACTATGAAAATAGATCTCAGAGTATGTACAGATTCCACTTTTACCTTCATGACGCTCACACAACACCCAGGTGTAAGTAATTTCATAGTGGAAAGAAATTACTCTGTCGTGGTGTTTATCAGGTTTACTTAGCTTAAGGTTTATTAGCAGTAACTGCCATACTAGTAATCACCACTATGGAACTATTCATTCCACCTCCTATCTATAAGGGATGTATTACGCTGCTGCTTAATTAATTTGGTACCTTTCTCTAACCCCAAATTAAAGTAGGAACTCAAGCATGAAAATAACCTCATGTGAGGAGCAGTTAATGCATGCACTTGACTCCACATTCTCAAGCCCGTGTTTCCATGTCCCATAAGTGAATGCAGAGAGTTTATTTCTCAGGTATATCCAACTTATCCAATTTTTTAGAAGTTTTAAAAGGAAACTTCTACATCTCTGCTGTAGTACAGACTTTGAACTTTAGATTTCTCAACCCCCCTGGGCATTTCCAGGTTTAGCTTTTCAAATATTTTTTTAATTATTTTTTTTTAAGCTTAAGCTACCAATCTTGAGTAGGAAAAAAAAAGCAAGGAGGAACTGCATTTCATATTGGTACATATTTTTAAATGTCTGATGACTGCTAAGTCAAGATGGCTATAGCAATTGTTGGGATGACTTTGATTTCTTAAATCTGTACTGAACTTGTAAGTCTAAAAGGAATTCTTTGTACCTATAATTACTAATAGAAAAAAGCTAGCAAATGAAAGCCAGGAAAGAAAGAAAAAAAAAAAAAAAGAAAAAAAAAAGAAAAAAAAAAGGTCTGTATACTGCATTCAGAATTAGTAGTGTAATATTCTGATACTTAGATTTATCTACTAATATCACAATTATTTTCCGGTCACTCCATAAATATAGACTTCACCATCTGTCACGATCCGTGACCTGTTATATCTCCTTTTTGGAGTGTATTACGCTTATCAGGATTTGCTGAGAGATCCACACGTGGGTATCACCTCACACAGAGGAGACAGGGGCTTATGCCCTGACTTTTTCGAGTGAATAACTTGCTCAGTGCTTACTAATATTTCCAAAGAAATGCACGGTTTATTGTGGGGAAAAGAAAGCAATTTAGGGCAGGAGGTTCAAAAGGAGTGATTACAACACATGAAATATATATGGGTACACCTTAGTTACACACCTTATTTACTTATTTAAGTGAGGGAAGGAGGAGGAATATGCCCGACACAGTTCCCATTCCCATATAGGGTCGCTATTTGTGTGCAGGTAAGGCAGGATTATACTTTCCCCTATAAGCTGGGGTAGCCGGAATTGTCTCACCACGCGGCGGCGCAGATAGGACGAGCTGGGTAGCGAAGCGGCTGCAGGCACTCCAAGCGCAGGTCGCCTCCCCCCCACGGGGAAGCGGCGGCGGTCGGCGCGCGGCTGCGGGACCGTAGCTGTGGCGCGGCTGTTTGCAGACCCTGGAAATGTGGCGGTTTCAGCGGCGCGGCGAGCGGCTCCGGGACTTTGGGACTGTGGCCGGCGGCAGGCTGTGTGTGGAGAGGACCGCCCCGAACACGAGGAGAGAATGAGAGAGAGAGGGGCATGCCGCGCTGCCTCTTTTATGGGGTTTTCTGCGCTCCCGATTGGCCAGTTTTGTATTTCCGGGCTTTTCAGCCAATCAGACAGGACCTAGTCCCCCCCCTGCTTCCGGCCACGGCTCCTCCCCCGCAGCAGCTGCCCCCCACACACACACAGAGGGGGTTCAGCGCCGCGTGGAGACGCCATTTTAAATCAGTTTTGTCGGCTGACTCAAAGGGCATTTCATGTTCGTGTAAGGAAATACCTGGTCCTTCACACCATCTAAAGACCAGTGTTTGGCAATGAACCGATCTTTAGAATTTGTCACAGATATGGAAAATTCTATTAATAAAGTATCTGTTGCATGGCATATTATACTGGAATGCAACTATGAGCTTATGACATTATTTACTTATTATCATCAAGTATCTGTTCATATTATTTCCCAATTTAATGTGATATTCTTTGATTTTTTGAAAGCTTGATAGATCTGAACAAAAAAAGATATATACCCAGTCTCACACTTTTTATTTGCAGTCCCTAGCCAGACGAATCCCACTTTATGCAGAACAATCTAATGCTCCCAGATATAGTTTATTATTCTCCCTTTCATTAGGACGGAGCTTCCTGAGAGCAATAGTTATTGACCCTACATGAAGGGACTGATGCCTGCTACAATAAAAAAAATAGAATAAATCAAATCCATGTGTACTAATCTCAACAACTGCCATTCTGAATTTATCTTGAATTTAAAAAAAAAAAAATCTGTATAGGAAACACATGGTATTTGATTCTACATGTAGCAATGGTTGTTTCTGAGTATTTCACAGAAGCAGCCAGAAAAGAGTTAAATAACCTTCCATAGAAAGCTGCAGTATTTAGGGGAACAGCCTTAAGGTCACTGGTGAGATGGGTACAAAAAAAAAAGAACAAATGGAATTACTTCTAAAGAAAGGAGAACACCTTTGAATTATTAAAGGGAAAAGTCTGACTCGTGTCTTTTGCTGCTTCACTAAGTCAGATGAACGTTTACTTCACTCCAGCGTCAGATAGAGTTCTTAAGAGTGGAAGCTATTTATTGACAGAAAGTTTCTTTAAAGGTTTTTGGCTAAAGAACAGTGTTACACTGAGACACTAGAAGATTTTCGCTTCACTGGATTAATAACTTCACTATCTAATACTCTGCTTTAATTTCTGATGTCTCCCTCCACTCTCATTCTAATAACCTATACCTCAGGCATAATTGACAACAATCTTATTAACTACTAACCACGCACTTGTTGCCTCTTCAGTGCTGACATTTCTCCTCTAATGGTGGTCTGACACTTAAAATTTCTGACAGCTGTAAGAAATATTTTTTTGACCATGGCTGACAACAGAAACAAATATTTAACCACATGTATTTGACTATTGCAGGCATAAAAAGAAAAGAAAGCTTTGGAAAATGGTTTAAAAGATTAAGACACCTCAAGTTAAACATATACCCAGCAAATATTTGAAATAAAGAAAATAAAAGCCACATCTAAATCTCAGCTACACGTTTTTATCTTATTAATGATATTGTAATTTCCTTGTTTTAGTAGTTTTGATTGTATATCCGTCCACAGAGTGATCATTATTGCAGATATAAAGTGGGTGCTGTTATAAACAATTTAAAAGTATGGAAATAGAAATATATTTTACACATAAACTAAAGAAAATTACATACAAATCAATTTTGTAAATGCAATTACTAACATACAGGAATTTCAGAATTTTAATCAATATGATCTGTCCTCTTCATCTGCAGTGTGGTACAGCCTTCAGATATAGGATCTCTACGTATTTTTTTCCATTCCACCTGTACTAACAAAAGCCTTTTTCACAAAATGCAAGCTTTTTTTTTATTTTGGATTGGTCTGCTTTTTTAAGTTGTTGAAAATAATAGTGAATTTTATTAAACTTAGTTTTTCTTCATTAGTCATAACACACAAATTCATATTTGAATCTTCATTCAAGTTTGCTAAATGAAGAATCAAGAATTCCATAATTTTTAAGCCAGGTTTTTCTGGTCTGGAAAATAAGTCTGTCACAAGTGAGATGATACACAACTCATAACAGATTATTGCATCAATTTAGTCAGACTCTGTAAAATATTTCATTCAATGAGCATGCACCAGATTTTAATACACAAGAGGCTATAATTGTTTCCAAATTTTTGAACCAAACATTGGTTCCCTTTACTTTCAAGACCTGTCTTAATGTGTGTTGCTGAACTTTTCTTATGTAAATTAATCCATTACAACAGCACTCAGTTTTAAAGAGCAATCAGAAGTGCACTTTTTAGGTGCACTTTTAGAACACTTGCTAGGACTGACATTCCACACTACTCAAAAAAAAAATATTACTGAGTTTAGCAGAAGGGACTTCAGAAGAATTAAAAAGAGGGGGAGAAAATGGGAGAAGTGCAATGCAATGGCATCACTGTGGGGGCATCATTATGCTTCCTTCTGTGTCCGTTTCTTCATGAGACTTGCATGGGCTTGTCCCCAGTCATCAGAATTTGGGATAAAAAGTAAAACGTTGAGTAATAGGAAAAATATATTTAAAAAAAAAAAAAAAAAGATGCTTTTTG
>NW_009970716.1:1978345-1994954 GCF_000747805.2 Chaetura pelagica
TTTTTCTTGCAGTCTCTAATTCTGGAAGCTGTGTTTGTGTCATGAACTTTCAAACTTTAAGTTTGGACATGGCTTTTTCTATTTTGGAGTCTCCACAGCCATATCTAACCAAGCATAAACACCAGGAGAATACTGTCTTTCCTAAGCAAGCATTTTAGAAAGCTCATTTGACCTGGAGGTTCAGTAAGTAAGTGAAGGTCAGGATGCAAAGCAATATGTGTGAGGAAGGATTTATTTTTGTAAGTTTTCTCAGGATCTGCTAAGTGTTTTGTGGATATTTGTTTCTTTTTCCATGTTGGCATCAGGTCTGATTCCAGAACATTCTTGATCCCACAAGTCTCTTCAGCTTTATATTCAGGATTAATTATGTCATAAACATGCCAGATTTCCCTATTTTTCAGTTTATCTGCACATATTTCATTCTGTTTCAAGAATATTTACTTTAAAATTCTTTCCCTTGCTACCTGTTTTGTCTTGTGTCATACGAGATCTAACCAGATGTCTATCCATTTCCAGCCTTAAACTCTAAGAAATAGTTTTCTGACATGAAATCTGAGAAAGACTGGAGAATTCTCTCCAAGATTTTAAAATTATTTCCCACAATATTATAGAGATTTAGAATCAGTTATGATCAGCTATTTTATGATTGTGTGTCAATAATAAACAGGTATTGTCACAGATATGAGACTTTACTGACATAGTGTTATTTCTCTCATCCTTTGGAAACAAGGCAGTTATAGACTGAGGAGATGGATTTGTAGACTCTACCTTCTTTGCAGAAAATTGTTGCACCTCACATCAGAAATATCTATTTCCTTGCTTTACTATGCTCTAGTTCTCTTTGTTGTAATTGCCCAGTTTCCTGATTTTCCTGCCCTCTTGCTCTTACGTGCAATAAATTACATTGGGAAATCCTGCCTCTTCCCCCGGGAAATCAGCAGTGGTAAATTAAGCACTACTTGGCAACCCTCCACAGATGGTGCCAGTAGAATTTCAGCCTATGTTAATAAGAGCAAGGCAATTTAAAAACATTAAAAATGCATTGACAGCAAAGAAATAAAAGCAGTCACTCAGGTGCAAGCCAGAATAGTTAAAAAGCTTTTGGCAATACGAGTTGTTGGGTTTTTTTCTATGAAATACCCTATTTTGCACAGAGAACTTTGTAGGTAAAGAAAGGCACGGTAGTGCAACCTCTACCTGAGATATTTCTTGGGGAAACAGAGTGTAATATGTTTTTATTTATAAAAACTGAAATCAAAGTAAACATTAAAACCTACTGAATACATTACTAAATTTTGTTTTATTTATGACGATTTCCAATCTTGTTTATCATTTAAAGGTTTTCTAAAAGCTATTGTCTCACACAGACATTTGCAAAGCCATCTATTATACATGGCCAGCTATGCTATGACTGCTATTGAGCAAGGGATTAGCAAGTGTGTTTCTAAAGTAAAGCAGTTCTATAAATATTTGTCCGCAAATGGGACCTCATTACAGGAGTGTGAAATACTAGGACTGCCAACCATCAGCTCAATTAGGAATGCACTTAATCCTGGTCTTAAGAAGTCCTATTTTTTTTAAGATTAGTATGACTCTAGTGTGGATTTTGAAAATCCCTATATTTTGAAATTATGGAATTCCATCAGCTAGAAGTGTGTAGAATATATGAATATGTACAAACCAGAAAAAAAAAAAACAACCAAACACTAATGTCCATAATAGACATGGTAGAGAAAGATTTGATTAATCATTTGTAAAGAAATTATGCTCACCTGACAATTTAAGTGATTTCTAGGTTAAAAAAAAAAATTAAATGGCTGCTGGCAGGTAATTTATTGGGATGTTTATTCATTATTTACATTTTTAATATTTAGCTGGGTCATCTGCTATCTACGATTTGACACATAGAGGGAATAGGTAACAGGATGAAACTGCTCATCTCTCATCCCATGAGAATTGTGTCAATTCCTGGTGAGACATGAATTTTCTAATTCATGCTTGTATGTCCTTAATGTTACCCAAGAGCAACCTTATAGTTGCATTGTAAGCTATAATATCATGTTTGAATAAATCACAAAAAGGTCAAACATCTTAGGTGTGGGAGGATGGAAGGAAATAGTCTATTATCAATAAATCCTGATCTCCCACATCAGTGAGTGTACCATGTCATAATTTTCACCATCTAAAATTTGTACAGATAGAACCAGAGCCCATTTTTTGTTGTTGTTTTTGTTGTTCTGTCTGCTTTCCCAGACTGCTTTCCTCAAGCCTAGAAATTAATCTTCTGGAAGACCAGACAGCCATTGGCACAAGGCTTCTTGAAAAGGATCTTTGGGCTCACAGCAGACAGGCATTAAAGCTGCCAGCAAGACCTCTGAGCTTCCTGATGTTACCCCACAACTGAGCTTTTGTAATATGGAGGTCTCACTCTAAGCATTTCTCTTTTCAGACTTCTGAGAGTAAGCAGGCATATTTTGTGTTCTCATTTTTAAAAATAGGTTGTTTTGTAGGGCACACTATTCTGTATTAATAAATAATTTCAGAATCTAACTGCCCAAATATTTGGAAATCTTATAACTTAGAGATACCATATCTCACAGTCCTTTTGTTTTGTTTTCCTCTGCCAACATTATTGTTTAACTTGATCTCCCCTCAGTTTTATTTAAGAGGATGCTCATAGGTTTACTCAGCCTTTCTTTTATGAAGCCAAACCAACTGGGTCTTTTTAGTTTTGTCTGCCCATGCCATAGAGCACCATTCTAGGGTTTTTTTGGCACCAGTTCCTTATGACTTCCATCTTTCTTTAATTGACATGTGATCTTCTCAGTAAACTCTCTTCACCCTTTTATGAGATAGCTTACCATAGCACGATATGCCATCAAAACAAGAGGGAATGCCTTGTCTGCCTTGTCCTCCAGATACTTTGCCTTTTTCACAGCCTTTACGTACCAATAGGTCATAGTTCCACCGACACATCAGCTACAGTCATCTGACATTTTCTGCTAACTAGTCACTAGTTTACAGCAGAAATTCATATCAGTCACTGAAAGTATGACATTTTAATTGTGATACACCACTTGTATAATTTTAGCCTACAAGACATTCAAATTTCCTGTAGATTATTTTCACCTTCTTTTGTGCTGTAGCAGCTGCACTGCTGTTATTAAGTTTTAAGAACATTTTGGAGGCCTTCTACATCAAATTACTTCTTTATCAAGTAGTCAAACCCAGCACTGCCATATGATGTAAACTACATTAAACTTTTTTTTTTTTTTTTTTAATGGAATTTAGTTGAAAGGATCTTAATCTTCTAGTTAAAGTTGCAGATCTCAAGAAAAAGTCTCTTTCTGTTTTTCAAAAACGCTGTTACTCTGCACATTTGAATTAAAACCGTGACTTCATATTTGAGACTATATAAGATGCAAAAATTACCAGAGGCTTTTTTCTTACACTTTTAATTCTGGTAAAAAACCAGCAGGGAAAAAAAAAAATAAGTTATAGACAGTTTATCTGAATTATGATTCTCTGATTCTAAATCTATATTAGAGGAAGATGAGATTATTTTTTCCCCCAGCTAATTAACCAGATGTAGGGAATATTACTGTAAATTGAGTAGAAAGAATATTTCATTTGCATTTCCTCATAGGAACAACAGTGTTTCCATTTCACAGGAGAAGTGTGATTCTCTTCATCCCAAACACATGAAAAGAGTGAGACATGTAACCTAAATGATTGTTGCATCCTGCAGACTGTATATATATCCATATCCTGCAGGTTATCTCCTAGTGTCACAGCTTGAAAGATCTTTTCCAACTGTTAGTAATTATTTTGTCATTAGTTTAGGACTCCTTAGTGGCCAATTCTCTTTCTGCAAGATGCAAATCCCTCCAGGGTAACATAGAGAAAAAAATGTCCAGAGCAGAGTATTTACGCTTTTTTAACAAGGCACAAGGTTATCTTATGATGAAGTTTTAGATTTAGAACACAAAATGGTTTAATATAAGCTATCTTTTTGACATAGTGAATTAATGGAAAGGTAAATTGGAATGAGGATGAGGTCTTTGTTCATAAATGTGGTTTTGACTTAAAAACACAAAAGCACAGGTACCTAAATTTGAAAGTGTCTATATTCAGAAATACACATGAGCTCTCAAATCCTTAATGTTGCATTTTCATTCAGTGAAAAAAAAAAAATAAAAATAAATTATTTAATCTAATTCATCCACTTCCTCCAGAAAAAAAATGTTGAATTTACAGATAGTTGTATTGTTACTAAAAGACTGAAACTTGAGAACAGAATTTATATGAACTGTTTTTGTGAAAGATACCATAGAAAATGGATTTGGATAAAAAATATGGATCCTGTGGTCTGTCCTTCAAATCCTCTAATTTTAGGAGCTTGGAATTGTAAACTGATTTTGACTCAAAACAAACTGTGAAAATAATATTTTATTTGTGAAAAAAAGCAGGACAGGTTGTAGAAACTTGTGAGAAATTGCATGTGCTATGTATTTAACTTGCACATACTGTTTTACTAATGGAATTGAGAACAAGAATTTTTAAAAAATATTATAACATTTATTCTATTATTTATTCTATTAAATATAATCAAACTTTGACAATCAAACTGTACATATGAAGGCAGTAAAAAGGAACATTGCATTTTCTTAAAGCATCTTCTATAATTAAAATCTTTGAACTTTTTATGTGAATGTCCTTTATGCTTGTCTAGGGAAGTGAGTGTCACGATCCGGTATTCGGACACGTGGCAATTTTTTATAAAGGTGATCCCAAATGGTGAAATTAAGACGCAAAAGAGGTCAGATGTCACATGCACAACAAATTTTTATTAGAGCAACACAGCAAAAGTCCCTAGAGCGGATAGGACAGGCAGGAAAACAGAGACAGAAAAGAGAGAAGAAAGCAGAGAGATAGAGGACAGCAAGCGAGAGAGCATAGTTACCACCCACCCCCCCGAAAAACTTTTTTTCAGGAGTAGGGAAAAACTCCTATCTTCTCCATGCTCCTCCGAGATAGGGGGGTGGGGGGGGTGGGTGGTTAGGTATGGCGCCGGGTTAAGTCCTGCAGATAGTCTTTGTTTGGATAATCGTTGAGATCTCTGCATTACAAAAAGGAGGATGAGATGACTGGTACCACAGGCTTAGTTTATTGCAGGGGAGTATCCTGCTCGCAGAGCCAGCTGCAGATCTCTTTAGTCCATCAACAGATGTTGTTTAACTCTCAGATGCCACAAGACACACAACAGATATCTTGAGTGCCAGAGTTCATCACTTATCTCTTGGATTGTTCGAGAAAAGCACTATAAATTCTGAATGCCACAGTTAGTTATCAAATCTCCTTGCCACCAAGGACATTAGGTGAACATTTCATCTTAATTTTCTGAGCAGCCTGACTTGCTAACATTTCTAAAACCAAATTCTAGTAAAGAGAAAATTTAACTTTTTGTATTTTCTATTTAACAGGACCTGAATTGTTTGTGTCTGAAAATGTTTGTACATGTCACCAATCACCTTCTCTTATCACATGCACTGGCCTCCATCTTGGGGTGTCTGAAAACCTGATGAAGGCTAGATTAATGTGTAAATTATCTGAATGCACATTCATTTTATTGCAGATACTTTTTTTTGGAAGCACTGGGCAATTTGGGTGCTTTGCTCTGGTTAATATTAATGTCTCTGCCTTCCTTCTGACTTTGTACAGGAATACAGCAGGTGCTATTAGAAATCAGTAAGTACTTGCAATAAATAGCCAACTGATGCATAAAGGAAATTTTCAGACTTTAAAAATGTATCAAGTGAGACCATCAATTCTTGAAGTACCATTTGCTTGGCGTGAAAGCACCGAAGCACAAAACTATTCTGATGTAATTGTAGAGTGCATTTTGAATTGGTTATTTTACCTTTGATTAATCTCAGATAAAAATAAGTTCCACCACTATAGGAAAAGGCATAATTAAAAGCTCCTCCAATATAATTAAGAGTCCTCATGTCTAGATTAAATGAAATTTATTTCCTGGTGAAAACATTCAAATCTAGAAAGTGGGCAAGGGAAAACAAAATTCAATTAAAATGGCCCCACCTTTCACAGGGTTCCTTTTTCTTCATTTCCTAGCATTGCAAAGCTGTTAAGGTCTTCAAAGGGTACATTAATTTTGCTCTTGACAGTATTTTGCTCTATCCCACCTCCCCGGTTTTTTTTAAAGAGAAGGTTTAAAATCCACAATGATCCAAGTAAGACAATAAATAGAATTAAGAAAGTAGTGAGTGTCATCCATATTATTGCCTCACCAGCTATAGTATTAATGTATTTTCCCTTAAAGGAGATGTCTAATGACTAGAACAGTGGATGCATTTGGGATCATATCAAAGTCTAATCCTGTGACCCCTGAGGATACAGAATCCCATTAATTATTTCTTCTAATACTCAGAATATGCCGTTAACCTCCTGTAATGGAAAGCAAGCCAGTGTTGTAGGACACTGTCTTCTCCCTTTCTCTTGAAACTGTGCTAGTCAAGCTAAAGACCAGAACCAAACACTCAGTGCAATTTATCTCCCTCAGGCTAGTAAAAACCTTTAGTTTTATACCCTAATTCTTCACCCAGAACATTTTACCCATTGACCTCATATTTTGACATGAATATATTTTGTATTCTGTCAAAGATCAGGCAAGAACTTAATCCAGTGCCTCAATGCAATAAGTGAAAGGAGGCTACATCACACCAGTATGTTTTCTTTTGTTACATTCTTTCCTGAATCTCCTTTTTTTTGCTGTTGTTGAAAGATGGTAAAACCCAAAATTTTTCTAAAGTTTTACAGTCTTTCTAAAGTAAAACTTTCAGGAACACATTCTGAAATGGGACAAAACAGCAAAATACAGCTGTGAACAGCATCTTTTCTCTCTTTACTTTTCAGCTTCTCAGTAGAGCAAAAATTACATGTTTTTATCCTTGGAAATTTGTACCTTAATAATATTTCTGTTTCTTATGAACGTTGCTGTCTTCAGATAATATTTGTTGAAATAAAAGAGAGGTTTCATGCCTCCTTGTCTATAATGAAGTGATTTAGAATATTGCAGACTTTCAGAATCAATTCATTTCCTTATTAATATGTTTTCCTATCTAAGACATACATGGAAGTTACCTACAGGTTTTATTGAGTGTTGTGTATTGTTATATATGGGACAGAATTATGTCAACAGTGATATAAGTGCTCTGGGGTTTGATGCTGCTCATTTTTTTTATTCTTCAATACAATTTATAGTACCAGTTGACATTTTTTAGCTTCATGTAAATGTAATATGAACTTGTGAGTGTACATTGTACAAATTTACAAATGTCTTTTGCATTGCAGTCAAGTTCTGAAATGGATCTGACCTTTTTTATGCGTTGCTAAGTGTTCTTATAAGTCTTTCAAGATTGATTCAGTCAGGGAATGAAATTCAAACAGAAATCCAAGAAAACTCACTGAGATCTGGTGCATCGCATGAGTTCCTCTGCCATCACAGGGCCAGGGATGCACAGCACCTCTTCCCTGTCCTCTCAGCCCAGGTTGCCCCAGTCCCTGGAGGTGATGGGAGCAGTTTAAACCATCCAGTTTAAATACTGAGAGGAAGACTGTACATTCTCCCCAGGGTGACCATGCTCTGACTTCCCCAAAACAAAGTCATTTGTTTCTCATCACTCTGAGTAATGGACTTGAAAGGGTTTTGATGGATTCTTGTACATACCTGAGCTCAGAAAAGCAGAGTGTTTTCATTCCCACCTCCAAAACATGTCAAAAGCATGGTATATTCTCTTCAACTGCTTTTATGCTAGCAAAAATGCTTACCAGTGCTTTTCTTCACTAGTGGAAGAGACAAAGAATGAAAACTTTCAACCCATATGATTTTTTTTTCCAAAATATAAAGAATTATAAATATCTGACAAAAAGGTTTGTTCTAAGATATTGGAACTCAGATCCGTAGGTTCATACCATTTGCTAGATGGGAGTTTTCTTTTTTCTGTTTCCTCAAAACTTTTTAGACACAAAAGGTAAAAGAGAACAATGTGGTTTTTTTCTCTCTTCCATGGCAACATTTTATCACAAACTGAGTAGGAAACAAAAATGAGACAAGTAGACAAAATAATTAGAAGAGAAACAGTTTGAGGTCCCCTTGTTCACAGAAACAAATTGTCTGTAGCTGATTCAAATTACCTAAATTTTACAAGATTCATACCACCAGATATTATAATCTCTTGAAAATAATATTAAGTTACCTGAATTTATGTCCCATTGTCTGAAAAATTGTGTGCATTATTTCTTTAAAATAAAGGTACTAATTTTGAATACTAAACAGAGAAAACAAGGAGCAACATGTTATAAATGTACAATGCAAATACCTTTAAGAGTAATTATTTTGATTATTAGCCTTCAGCTATCATTGTGCAGTGCAGTCTGGTGTACACTTTCCTTTTACATTTTAGAATACTCACGTTCTTCCTTCTGTTGTGGCAGAATGACTTGGGTTATATTCGCAAGTGGAGCCATGAAGTAGTTGCAGAATTACTCATTTCAAGGGATGACCTGCTAAATACATACTAAGACATAGCCTAGTTGACTACTGAATAATTATTTCAATTATTTAGTTTTGTCTGTAGTTGTAGAAGAATGTTATGCATATGTGCTTTAATATACCAACAGTATGGATAGGGCATATGTGTGTATTTTAAGACACATTCAACCATTTCAGTCCAGCATGGTGAATTTTCTCTATTTGTATTATACTCAAGGCAATTTCTAAAATATATGTGGCTTTTTGTCAAAGTAATGCAGCACTGATAGAGAAGGGAGTTTTGTTCCATTCATTTTTGTAATTTTCTTTTCTGTGTTTTCCTCTGGGAAAATAGGACAAATAGATACACTCTCCAAAGGAAAAGAAAAATTAAGATGTGAATTTCACTCATTAAATGGATTTTTCACTGGAAACTGAAGAAACTCTGGATCCAGCTTTATCTTCTGTGGGTATGTGATGTCTATTCTTAAGCCACGACCTGTATGCCACTCTACCTATGTATGGGATGGATTTCTTTCTGCTCTGGTCTGAGGCTCTTCCAAGACTCTTCTGTAAGGAAAGTAAATTATCTCCTTTGATTTTTGACCGGAGCTTTCCATAGTGTGATTCGAACCAGAGCCTATGGGTCAAGAGAGTTTTATTTAATAAAAACATCCTTAGGGCTTTTTATGATACTGCTCCTCACAGCAGTTTATAGATGCTCTCTCCCAAATGTGCAGGACGATGCAGAGTATGTGGATTAATTGGACTAGAGCTTCACTAGCATAACCTCCTGAGGAACTACCAACAATAATTCAACCAGATGTCATCTTTTCCTAATAATTTTCACATTATTTAGGGTCTCTGTCAGTCTTTGTTTCTTTAGTTTCTTGCCACAACTCTACAGGAACTCACCATTTCTCTCTTCTGCATCATACTGCTTGTATGAGTGAAATGAGAGGAAATTGTATTGTTTAAGGTTGTTGGACAGTATGAAGATACATTTTTCTTTTTTATATGGCTGAACTGCTCCTCTTACTGGTGTGAGATGTTTGTAACCTATCCTCCCTATCTGCCTAACTTAAGCCTCATTTGCAAGAAAAAAAAGATTTATCCAAAAATCAAAGTCCTCCTCTTTCCCTCCATAACCCACATTATCATGCCAGTTAGATGAAAAAGTAAAAATTATTACTTAGACTAATGGCAACTCATTATCTATTTCCAGAAAGAAACTCCTATGCTTTACCTACCTCTTGGAGTTTAGAAGCTGACTGGGAGAGCTGCCCTTACATACATGAACAGCCATGTGAGATTATACCTGGAATTATTGTACCTAAGTCCTACCAGGCAGGATCTTAGGAGGTGTCTTTTTCACTCCTGTCATTCTGCCAGGTGCCATGAAAAACCTCTTACTACTGGTCCACGGAACCAAACTGGTATTGGCTTTTCCTACTTTCATCCTGATGTAAAAAATTACACATCTGTGGCAATAATCTGTATGTCAATAGTATTGTAAAGATTACTGTAATTATATTTTCTACTAGCCAAGGTTTATGGAATTATTTCTTTGCCCCCTGTATTCCTCTCATTTCTCTTGTACAAGTCTGATTTTTCATCTCTTACTTAACACAAAACTTCCCTGAGTTTTAGCCTGGAGTTGTTATTTAAGCAATACCAGTTATTCAGGCTACACTCTTTGGTTTTGATCATGGACCATATTTTGAAGCAGCATTTTAAATTCAACAAACCTGCCAGAACTCTTTTATATGGTCAGCCCTGCAGAGCTTCCATTCCTCCCACTGTGGTCTGGGGAAACTGTGATTTATGCTGACCTCTGTAGGTGTCACAAAACCCACAATCACAATTAAGCTCAAGACTCGCTCATCACTTCATAAGGGTATTAAAAGGATTAATTAGCCAGTATTTAGAAAGTGCTTCATAAAAGTACTAAACATTATTGTCACATTAAAGACAAGCTGGAGCACTTTCACAGTGTTACTGTACTATATGAGCTCTTTGTGCCGATAATTATACATTATTAGATATTCATAATTATATCAGTAATTGAAGTTACTCAATCCACATTAGAAAGTTCTCATCAAATGTCCCATTTTTATTATGCATGTCTTCTATAAAACTCCAGGTGTTATGTAATCCATTTAAGGTATCTTTGTGTACAGAACACTCACAGTTTCAAGCCAGTCTAATGCTTGAAAAATGTCCAATCATATTTATTAAAAAAGAACAAGTTTAGAAAACTTTAGATGTGGGTCTATGAGTACCACCACCCATAATTTGTTTACTAAGGAGTAGAAGCTACTTCCTTACAGTTGACACATACAGTTATTCTGACAGCTATTCAGAGATGTCAATAAATTAAGTTGAAAACCATAAAAATAGTGGCAGGAGATGATGAGAAAGACTGGGTTTTCGTGGGGTTTTTTGCTTTTGTTGTTTGTGTTTTTTTAGTGTCTTGTTGCTTTTTGTTTTCCATTTCAAGCTGAGTTATTTTTTACCCTTTAGAGTCTAAACAGTCAACTTTTCATGACACAACAGTTGTTTGAGAAGTCTACAGATGAAGGAGAATGAAAGGATTAAAACAAATTCTTACACCAAATGTTTTTTTTTCTTCTGGTTTCTGTTTCCTTTATGTATTTATAATATTTCAATGCAGGTAAATGTTGGCTTGAAATCAGCATCAATTTTTTAACCAATTTAATATATTTGAATCATGCCTGCAAAGTATCTGGCTAGGGAGATTTTTTTAAAATATCTGCTGTAGAAAAGTATAATGTCATAAGCTACCTTGAATTATTCATTTATTCAACCAGAAGGTAAATATTTTACAATCTTTGCTCAGAATCTAAAACTGTCATAGGGAATACAATTCACACCCTGAGCATCTTATTTTCTTCCTGTATTAAAAACCATGTGTTTATAATTACAGTATTACACTGCTAGACTGCAGAACTTGAAACTGTGTGTGATAAAAAGTACATAATTATCTGACACTTTACAGTATGTATTTATTTGCATTCCTTTAGTTCCTACAACAACTCAAACCACTTCTGCAAGTTTTGGAAGTGAACACTCTAAAACTGTAAACTTCTGTTTTATTCCCATAATTTCCAACATTATTCTGCATACTGCATCTACAGTATCCTGTACTGTGTTCTCCCAACTCTGTTACCTCCTGAGACAAGAGATCTGTGAGTGTGTGTGTGTGTGTGCCAGTCGCACAGAGTGTGTAACATCAGAAATCAGATGGGAGGACGGAGAGGGAAGGGGAAAGGCAAGGGCAACGGTGAGGCCTCTTTGTGTGATGCACCCTTCCTTTATCTCCTATATTTTTAGGCTCTGGTCCCAGGGACAATAATGATATCTCATGCCTCACTTTACTAAAAGCTGAGAAGGCAAGTTCTCCACTAGTCCAGGAAAGCAGGTCTCCTAGCACAAGCATTTACACTTGCTCTTCCAAGAGGCACATACCAAGCTGGTGGGCAGGTGTGGTATTCAGAATTCACAGTGTTTGTCTCGAACAATCCAAGAGATAAGTGACAGACTCTGGCACTCAAGATGTGTGTCCTGTGACATCTGGGAAACAACATCTGTTGAGATCTGCAGACGGACTAAAGAGATTTGCATCTTTCTCTGGGAGCAGGCTAAACCTGTGGTGCCAGTGGCCTTATCCTCCCTGTTATGCAGACACCTCAGACTATCTGCAGGACTTAACCTGGCGCCATACCTACCCCCCCTGTTACCTCGGAGGAGCACGGAGAAGATAGGAGTTTTTCCTTACTCCGGAAAGAAGAGTGGGGGGGGGGCAGTGGGAAAGAACTGTATAAAAGTCTGGGACTCTATGGGTGCACGGGTAGCACTTCTCCACCTGGAACTACTTCCCCACCGACGACATCGACGACATCGCTGCACCATCGACGACATCGCTGCACCGTGAGTGGTAACTATGCTCTCTCGCTTGCTGTCCTCTATCTCTCTGCTTTCTCCCCTCTTTTTTGTCTCTGTTTTCCTGCCTGTCCTATCCGCTCTAGGGACCTTTGCTTTGTTATTCTAATAAAAGTTTGTTGTGCATGTGACATCTGACCTCGTTTGCGTCTTAATTTCACCAGTTGGGATCACCTTTATGAAAAATTGCCACGTGTCCGAACACCGGATCGTGACAGCAGGAGAGACCAGACTGCAAGGGAAGATCATCAGCATACATGGATAACTGCAACTTCACATTGAAATGACTCCAGATAGCAACCTGATTTTCAGAAGTAAGAATGACTTACTGAAGCACAGATGTTTGTTATTTGCCCATCATGTTAAGATCACAGGCCAAAGTCAACTAGATAGTGTGAAAAATACCCAGTTCTGAACACAGTTTAGCTGGACTCAAGGCCACATGAGGTACAGAAGTTGTCAGAGCTGCTCCACAGTGGTTTTCTTGTTAGTTTCCACTTTTTTTGTGATGTGATTCCCTATAGGAAATGATATGGAGGTTTATTGCAATATTTATGACACCTGTCCATCTATTTATTTTGCCAGTAAAAGAATCAGGGCGGGGAGGGGAGTGGAGAAGGTGGGGGAAAAATATTGTTTCTTGACAGCAAACAGCAGGGAAAAATAGCTGTAGAAATCTTTTCAGTAGCAAATGTAGGTTCAGTTGCACTAAGATTACAATACATGGGTAGATCCTTAAAATACTTGAATTGCCTCAACTTTTATGGAAAAATTTACGTGGAATGGCTGCTGCTACATTGTTAGACTAAAATATATTGATACAATAATGTGTTTAACAGATAAGGGAATTTTCCAAAGTGGCTTAAATCTGCTTCAGCGAAAGTCATAGATCTTAAAACATACAAAAAACAGAGGATATTCTGTCAAAATCATTATCTTAATGTGATACCTAATCACTATAAAGGGGGTAGATACTCCTTTGAACTAGAGAAGTCATAATACATGCTGAACAGAAGAGATACTAAACCAGCTCTAGGGAATATGGCTGCTCTTCTGAACACCTCTGCTATTAAAAATGTTGACATGCATATATGATGCATTTCACTTCCACCAGCTTCTGTTCTTTTGAAATATTGTGCCCAAATATAAGAACATTTATTTTTCTCATCCAGTCATTAGCAGCAATGTAGAATAGTGCCTCTTTATTATTCCCAAAGATATATTTGCTGAACTTTTCATACCATTAATTTGTATTTCATTAAATTATCTGTAAGAAGAATAGATGATTTGTCTGATCAACATTTCACAAACCAGTATTCACTGTCTCTCCCTGGTCACTTTATCAAGAAGATATTTTACAAGTTCCTACAATAAGCATCAATTAGCATCCACTATCATTACACTCTCAAATCCATGACCATAATCTATTTGGTAGCTTCTTTGAATGGGAGCAATAAAATCCACTGAACAAAAGCTTGAGCAATATCAGAAGATGCTTCATCAGCATTTTTCTGATTATCTACCATAACTTCTAGATGCATAATCAAGATTAACATCTCTAATATCACTTGCTGTAGAAAAAGTCCAGTTCCATATTAATGTACTCACTGCTATTAATATGGAGAAAGATAAGATAATATCTATTAAAAAGATGTTACTCCTTATAATTTGTAGAGGAATTATTACTAAAAGCCTGAGAAAGGTTTTGCAGGGTGGTACTAGGCTACTACCAAGGACTGATGTATTCTCCTCTTTCAGTCCTGCACCTACAGTTTTGCATGGGCTGTATTGGTTAACCCCTTAACAGTAAAGTGTTATTTTGTGTGCAGAAGAGACACTGCATATATAAAAGCATTATTTGCTAGGCTATTACAATGTTACAAGGCTAATCCATACAAAACAAGTGAAATTCAAGAATAATTACCCTCTTCAGGCAACATGTTTTATCTGAAGTTTTGGGAGTTCTGGGATTCCCTCTAGGTCCCCACTCAGCCACTTCCCAGACTGCTCCAGATTTTTTTTCATGTAATAAGCATCTGGGATGTCTTCTGAAGTAACTGTCATTTGCTTTACCACAGCTTGACAGCTCAAAGTTGGAGCTACACAATCTTCCTGACCTTCATTTTGGGGTCAGGTCTAAAAAGGGATGTCAACATTCAGAGGTGAATAACATTAACCAGAAAATTAGCAAATTTTATCCCATTTTGCCTGCAGTAAGAATTTTCAGGGACTGTTGAAGAGTGGTACTGACAGCACAGTACAGCAGTGGTTTAATGAGAAAATGTTGCAAAACTTTTCTCCCAGATGAGCACAGCTCCGGGGCTAGCTGGTAAAGATTAAAACCCTTAACACAGGCAGAGTTGTAGATAAATTTTGCTTTCCTGCAACATGGCAGAAAATGAAGTGAAGACATCAAGCCTGTATTAGTAGGTGCTATCTTTAATCTGTTGTGATGGAAGAATGGGTGAAAGTATCTTACACACAGATTTTTTTAAACAGTTGGAAAAAATGAGGTAGTGAAAGAGAACAGAACGGGATACAAACAGAGATATAAGCAAGAAAACAAGTGGGTTTCAGGTAGTGAATTTGCACAAGGTAAAGCAACAGGCACTAAGCTAGAAGAGTAACTATAATACCTGAACACAGATTTAGTGCAAGAAATGTTGGTATAAAGCCCTCACAACTGTAGGTTGCCATCTTTTTAATTTAAAATAAAGCATATAATATACACCAAAGTATGGTGTACATATACTTTCCATAGACTAAAACTCTGTATTCAAAATTATAAACCACTTCATTTCCCAATTGAAAATCTTTACATAGCAAATCCTTTACTACAGAACAGAGAAGCAGGAGGGAGTCACAGGGGGAAAAAGTATCTCTGGCAGCTAAAGCTGATGTTTTGAAATAATGAAAGTGAAAGTCAATGCCTTTTATGGGGCCTCTATTCGAAGAACTTTTCTGAAGAGTTATAGGTGGAGTACCACAATTCAGCTTTTAGGACAGTGAGCTTTTCAGCTGGAGACTTGAAACACAGAAAGAGTAAAGTAAATAAAAAGTAATAATATAATATAATAAATATATATTAATATAATAAGTAATTAATGTCAGATTATGGGGATCCTAAGGCAGCAATCAATGTTTATAGAAAGTCCTTATGTATTACTCTGGCAAACAATAACATGCTCCATAGAATTAGGGCTCAATAATAGCAAACTGTCAGTCACATTTGTTATGAATAAATATTGGTGCAGTTATACCACTGACAGAACTTCTGTAAGAAGTCACAGTCATCAAATGGATAGATACTGTGGTCCAGAGGCAAAAACAGTTTGAATTTGAAGAGAGCAATAGATAGATACTTAACTCAGGTCCTTAAGTGCCATGTTTAGAGCTAGGACTTACAGAACAAAGATCAAAGGTTCATTGCAATCAGTTAAGAGATTTAGATTAGTCTCAAAAGGTTTTGTGTTAGATAAAACAAAAAGACACTTGCCCTGGGAAGATGAAAATTGCAACTGATCCTAGAGGTGAAAGAGTAGCTGTAAACTCAAACCCTGAGTTTGGTGACAGGTATTTTTTTCAGCAGAACTTTGGGGTTTAGAAAATTTGCTTCAGCATTGCAGCCCTGACCACTCCTCTCTTCAAGACAGAGAGAAGGACAAAACCACTCAAAGTGCACTTAGGAGTTACTCTTTTAAACTGTATGAGAAGAAAGAGAACATGACAATGCTTCTTCCCATCCTTTTTTATAGCACTTTCCCATGTTCAATTTCCTTTCAGTGACAGCTCCATATTTTCAGCAGCCTGGGGCAATACCCTGACCTACATACTCCTATTGAAATCTTGACACTGTGTTGGAAATAGTTCAGGATTTATAGGATCAAAAACTGTTTTAAAGAACAAGATTTGGTGACCCCTTAGTGAGGGCACTTACTGGAAAGAAGTTATTAATTTCTGGTCCCTGCTTTTAAGGCTATTTATGTATTTAGCATGAAATATTCATTAGATGAATCACATGATATTCTTTTGTGGTTATGTCCAAAAATTACTTACCATTACATTTTCCCTGGTAGAGCTGTGTAGATTCCTGCT
>NW_009970716.1:1994995-2008699 GCF_000747805.2 Chaetura pelagica
TATGGTTTTGAACATTAATCACAGTTGAGAATTTTGCCTAAAAACCCCCACATTCCCAAGTACATCTGAATTAAAAAAAAAAAAAAAAAATAAATCTATAGATCTACTTAAAGAAGCAAGGATGTGTGAAAAATCATCCTCAACAATTTCTGAAAAGCTTTTTGTCAAAACTGTTTGGAATCCTAAATTTCATACAGCTTCTAACCCACAGAGTGATAACGCTAGTGGGAATCCCAGGAAATACTTAGACAAGACACGGCAAATTCCCTTCCCTGAGTCTGAGCTCCAAGAAATAAATCAAAACACAAACAGAGCAGCTAGGGCGTGATTATAATTTTGAAATGTCTCCTATTCAAACCTCATGCTTTATTTGAATGCATAGTATGGATGAGCTTTTCTGAACAGTAGGTCTCTTGTAAGGCAATGTTTTTATCAGGAAACAACTAGCTTTAAGGAGAGGTTAATGTGAATATTGTATCATGTTCTCACGCTGTGCATTCTGAAACTGCAGAGGGAATTTGCAGTAAGAAACAAAAGCCTTAAGGAGCCTTGTTTTCTCATCAGGTAACATTCAAATTATTATTCAACATATTAAAATTCAAAACACATTTTTAGGTGCATAAGACATATCCAAATTAAAGTTGGATAGCAGCCAACAAAATTCCTACGCTTTCCATGGCTATACTGAAGTAATAGCAGAAGGACACTTTTTGCTATGCTCTGTCAAGCAGCTGATCTGGTGAAAAAACACTTATTGCTCTGTGTCTACCACAAATCCAAATGCTTCCTTTAGGGCCCTTGTGCCCCTTCAAGCTCTTGTGCCAAGGAGAAAGACATAAATCTTTCTATTTGTAGTGGTAACACATTGTCAGCAAAACAAACAAAACTATCTTCTCCAAGTAAAGGACATGGTCAGAGGGACAGATAGACAAACAGAGACATACAGAGAAAGCATTTTGGTTTGGACCATGCTTTTGACATTAGTTTGGATGTGAAGAGAGGTGACAGATTTGCTAGCTTCCAATTCAAGTATAATCTTGGTATAGGTGAGAGCAGATACAAAGCTCTGCTTAAGGTGCTTAAGAGAAGTCAGTTTCTTTTCCTTAAAGAGGTAAGAATTACAATTCAATATGCAAAGTGTGTTGCATTTTAGAAAGAATCTGAGGCTGTGGGATGGTTAAGGACAGAGAGATGACTTTAAAGTACTATGTTCTGTGAATGTACAAACAGACTATCAAAAGAGATCTCGGGACTTACAGACCATGGCTTTCCAAAAGGGACCCTGTTCATCAGCAAAACCAAGTAATCACTTCAATGGACCGCACAATATTAACATTATTATACAGTTGATGGAAATGACATGTGCAATGGAAAATTCACGCACCTTTGAAGATGTACATCACCTAGCCAGAAAAACCTAAGAGAATCCAAACTAAAGTATATTAAAGAAGGAATGGATTATTATTCAGTTTGTTTTGTACACTAGATAGCGCTCTGTATGTTAAGGATCATCTACTCCTTGATATTCTGATTAATTTTATAATTTCTGTATATTTTATTCAAAAAATTATTTCAGTTAGTACACATTTTCTACAATGATTTGAAGGCTTGGGGAGAGGTGATACCATCAGCAACAGGGGAATACTGCAAACCTCTTCTTTTCAGAACTGTTAATTTCTGTTTGCTCATATTGCTGTAACAGAAGAAGACAGAAGTTACAGTGATGATTTTTAAAACCATATCCCAATCAGGCAGGCACCATATTTAGTGCAGCTTTATAGCAGCTCAGACAATAATTCTGGTCGGGAAGCAACAATCTTTGGGAAAAGAAAAGGGACAGTCAGGGCCACCTAGCTTTAATTAAACTACAGTTTTGATCAAACTTTCAAAGTTATGGTTATTGTGTGATACAGAAAATCTGAAGACTTAATTGGAAAACACTTGGGTTATTTTCATGCAAATTAACAGCTTGAATAGTGTATAGAACACAATATATAGAAACACCTATTCACAATTCACAACATACCAACAGATTGGACTTACTTATCTTTTTATGCAAAGACATGTTTAAACTTCATGGTGATATCTCACAAGTGCAAAAGCACAAAGACATGAAAAATGTGCTATTAGCACTGTATGTGAGCCTTTTTACAATCTGTTTACTTGGTGTTACACAGAAAAACTATTAATTATATTAGAAAAGTTGAGGAAAAGGAGAAAAAGAAACTTTGAATGGCTGCAATCACTAAATAACTGAGCTAAAAGTCATTACAAATGCTGTGCTTAGAACACTTATATTTGTATTCAAGTGACTACACATGGCAGAGAAGAAAGAATTGCAAATTAATCTAAAGGCACCAAAGACTGTCTCAGATACACAAATATGCAGAGGTACTTCCTCGTCACAGAAATTACCAGAGTTTGGTTTTATTGGTGATAGAAGGTTTTCCCTCTGGGTAAGATTCTGTGTCAGACTCTGGAAAAAAAAACACAAATTAAACCAGCTTTTTTATTATTATTTTTCTTTCTCATATCTCTCATAGTAATATTTTGTGCCTCACTGCTGTGTTTCCTCAGCTAAGGAAGCTTTATTGCTCTTTAACTTTTTGCAGAGAGATACAAAGTTAGACTCAGACCTGCCAGCACAAGCATGTCACTCCAAGGCAGGCATTTTAATAAACAGCTACAAACTGCAAATTTATGTGAGACTACAGCCACTCTTCCTGGTTGAGATTAAATCTCTGGCTTTTAGGGCAGCTTCTTCTCCAAGACAGCCATGATATACAGAAAAATGCAGATAATTAGCAAATCCTAATATAGAATCATCAAGGTTGGAAAAGACCTTCAAGATCATCAAGTCCAACCATAAGCCCTACAACCCTGTTACCACTAAACCATCTCCTGAAACACCACGTCCACCCTTTTTTTTAACACCTCCAGGGACAGTGCATTCACCACCTCCCTGGGCAGCCTGTTCCAATGCCTCACCACTCTTTCTGTGAATACGTTTTTCCTAATATCCAATCTGAACCTCCCCTGGCACAACTTGACCCCTTCAAAGGCTTGGGCTATTTATATGACCTATACCTCCCCATATTTTTACCTCTAAAAACACACATTGTTTTTTCAGGTAAGGCCATGTCTACCTCAGAAATCTTTGTTTCAGAAGATACAGGACTTCTATTATGTCTCTCCACCACAGGAATCAGTGAACTGTAACAAAGGGTCAATGATTTTCTCATAATTTCTAATACATTTGATACTGTCTCATGATGTTTGCAAGAACTCTACTCATAATTTCCTGCTGTTCCTGAAAGCGTCCAACTAAGTTAGGCATTGATCCCAGCCTGAAAATAATGGGATTTGGTCTCTGTCCAACTCTACATGTAGTTACTTTTAGATGCTTGGAACAAGAGGGGTTGTTCTTGATGACCTGGGAATCAATCCTCACTTGACACCTTCCCTGGGATGCTTGCTGTAGCCTGCTGTATCCTGTGACATACATTCAAACACTGCTGAGAGCCTATGAAGCAAATAGAAAGAAAAGAAAACTCAGCTCAACAATCGTGAATTGACAGTCTTTAGTGTAAGATATTGGCAGTTCAAACTATAGTTTGCATATAGAAATTGCTTATATACTATTGTGCTTAATTTGTGGTGTTATGCAGTTACCAAGTGTTTTTGCAAGGCTGTGTCTTAGCCAAAGGGCAAGGACATCAAATCATACCATTTGCAAATAAACTGGTGATTGTAGGTACTGAGCAGTAAAAATACCAGTTTGCCTCTGCATCTGTCTTGCATTTTCCATCAGTGTGATTAAATAAAATTTACTGATGGAGTGTTACATGGGAGTGACAGGGCTAGTGCCATGGGCAGGGTCATGTGGTGCAGCTTCTGGTTGTTATCTGGTGGGTTTGTCCAGAACCCAGAGAATGCCTCTAACACAGTGGAGAAATTGACTAAAGAAAAGTGATGCGCGAGTTTGAGTGCTGAAGGAGGAACTGGTGGGGCTTAGGGAGGTATAGCCAAGGAACAAGGTCTCCTTGCTCTTCCCCTCTGCAATTCCCTCAGTTCCTTGGCACAACTCACCTAAACCAGGGGCCAGGACTTGTCCCTGGTGACTACCCCTGTCCCACCTCTTCTGCCATTCCTTCTCCTTTCCCCTGGGCACCTTCCACTGCTCTTCCCCTCACCTGCCCCAGCATTCCCCTTAGAACAGTGCCTCATCTCATGGCCCCCCCAGAGCCGCTGCCGAGTCCCTGCCCAGTCACCCCAGCCCCTCTTGCCCAAGCCCCCACACCCAGCTTGGTTTCAGGCTTTAAGTCTGAAATGGCCTGGAACAATTAATGGCAGCAACTTGTAGAAAGAAAAACAGCATGAGCTAATAACTCCTGCCTGATTCACACAGCAATGCTTTCAAACTCATCAGAGTTCAGGAACTGAAATAATCTTTCAATAGTAAGTCAATATATAAATATGCAAGCCATTTAGAAAAAATAAATAAAAAGGCTGCTCATATTAATAAAAAATGACAATAATGTAAGTCTTGAGTTCTACAGAACTGGAAAGGTAGAGTTTTGGAGAGAAAATTGTTCAAAAGTGCCAACGTCTGTACTAAAATTGGTGTTTATTTATTAAAAGGTACGATGCATTATTAATCCTTCTATACAAGCTCATTTAAAAACAAAATCAATGTCTTCAAAATTTGTTAATCAATGTTTAAGTTGAAAAATCTAATTATTATTTGTTGTAAAAAATGCTTCATCATTCATTCATTGTTTTAACTAAAAAGAGTTTGACTTTTTGACCCAACCTAAACATATATGCAGATTTAAGAGAATGAAATATAGGTATCTCATAAACAATACACTAAAATATTTGATAGAAAATTAAGCAACTGGATGTCAACTTCTTTAACTAAGTTATAATATACTTCAGGAATTTAAATTGGTTTTAATTCAAAAAGGGGATATTTTGCACTTTCAATTCTGTTTATGACCAAATGAAAAGTTGATTCTTACTTAGTAGGAAAAGTTCCCTACAAAGGAGCATGTTCTGCAATCTCACTTGTACTTTTACAGTCTTTCCACTTCTATTTATTTACTTTTTTTTTTTTTCCCAATATAATGCTTATGGGATCTATGTGCATGGCACTATTATAATACTGTGCATACCTATAGCTGAATAAAAAGTCCTTTGCTTGTAAGCACATTCTGAGCAACACAGGTGTTACTGTCTAGAAGAACACCTGTGCAGGTCGGCTACTAGGATTTAGCCCTGTCATACACTTTATTATATCCAAATCCCTGAAATACATTATTATGATCTTATCAAGGAATAAACTGAAGTCAGACTGCCCCTGCTGTTTTCAATGTTAAATTCCTTTTTGTGATTAGTCTAAAAGTACGTTTTCAAATCCAGAGAATTTTTCAGAAATCATATAATTTAATATATAAAATAAAAAAATAAGATATTAAAACTTTGTGCCATTAAAACAAAACATTTCTGTCCACTAACTTAAAAAATCCTTTCCTACTGAACCATTTCAAATTTCTCATTTCCCATTCAGCTCAGAATAAAGCCCAGAAGTCAAAATCTCTACTTCATGTGTGCAGTAGAATTTTTGTATTCTTGACAGCTGTAATCCCAGTACAAAGGTTTTTAAGGGTTTGTGAAATTAAAAGGAGATAAATACATCCCAGGTGTCTGCATATCATTTTCTTTAGTTAAGAAAGGCAGTAGAGATCTATCTGCTAAGAAGATTCATATTGTCAGTCCTCTTCTGTGGAAGAATGAGGGAAATACCTTTGGCTGTGAGGTTTCTAACACACTTTCTGGATCAAAGCAATTTTGATGTTTTTTGAAACTTTTGGGTAGCTGTGAAGTCTATCATTACTTTTGCACACAGAAGACATTGTTCATTACTTAAACTATATATAATAATGTATAGTTAACAAATTAAAAAATCAGTTGTTGACTTTTAGTTGTGGCTGATAAAGAAATAAATTAAATATGGTATGTATTCCACAGAAATACCGTAAGCACATAAACCCACAAAATAGTCTTCTTGAAAAGCAGAGCTATAAAAATTATTAAAGTAAGATATAGCATTAATTTCTCTGCTGCAAAACTTCTTATGCTATTTCAGATTATAACTCATCACAGATTTTATTTCATATTTAAGGTGTTTTATAAGAGTTTAAGGGAACTTGTTGTATGAATTCTCTAGAGACATAAAATGCCCTTTTGCACAGAGATCGTTTGAAGTAAACAATACCTCTGCCTCAGAAGAAAGTCTTGAAATGAGCATAATAATAAAAAGAATAAAATAAATGATGGTTACTAACACTTTTTGATATATATCTAAGAGTTTATGCTGGTGAAACCATGGTTGTGTGTCCTTGAAACTAGTAGGTAGGACAGTTGGGGCTGTGAGAGTAGGGCATCAGCCAAGTCTGTCAACAGAAGAGAGAATTGTTCTCTGGATAAAATCAGTGTACAGGTAGAAGGAAAGCAGCTGGTTTCTGGGGTAAGAGGTGAGTGTAAGAGCAGAGCACAGAAGATTATTTTTTAAGCTCATTTCTTCAAAATAATTAAAGTGAGTGAGAACTGAGACAGCTCTTCCACTCTTCCGAGTGGGGTGCAGACCAGATAACAGAGATTAAAGAACTGACTTCACTAAGAGCAAATGAGACACTGGAGGGGGAAAAAAGTCCAGTGAAGGAGATAGTACCAAAAGTGACAGTTGAAAGGGAAGGACTTCACAGAGACAACCAGCAGGAAAGGAAGACCCAGCAAATGCAGGCTAACAATAGAGTGATGGTGGGGGCAGGAACTGTTTAAGAGATGTGAGGAATCACAGAATATGAGATGTGGGGGACTGGGCATCAGAGTGAAAAAGAGCTGCCGAGTTTGAAAGCCAAAGAATAAAGACCAGAAAAGTGTGTTATCAAAGATGTTGTCACCCACAAGAATCCTATGGTAGCTCAGCCAAGCCAGTGAGAAAACTCGGGATGTTAGAACAATTTTGTATACTTATTATCCACAAAATATAACCTGTTTAATTGGAAGCTTGTCTTTGCTGTTTATGAAAATACTATTAATGTTCTTAGCCCTAAATCTTACATAGTTGAAAGAGGTTTCTTCACTCCTTAGACAAGACTACACAAAATAACTGCAGAATGTGGTGTGTGGAAAAGTATTTTCAACCTCATAGACCAATCCTAATCTCAAATAAAATCAAAGCGAAGGGCAGGACACCTCCTTTCTGGACTAAGCATTAAGCACTGAGGTTATGTAATACATTCAATGAGAGATAATGAATCTGCCCAGCACAACACAAGGAATCGCTGCAGAATCCCGGGGGCTATTATTGGTGTTGAGCCCCATGGTTGCTTCTCACTGAAGGACCATGTACCTGGGACTGGCTGCAGTTAACAAGGACTTCACCAGTCCCTGCATCCAGCCCCCAGTCACTGAGAGCTGCAGCTTGAAAACACTAGGATTGGAAGGACAATGCAGATGGGAAAAAGATCAGGATGTCACAATGAGGAAGAAAGTTTGAATAGAAGAAAATGGGAACAGAGGATGAGAAAAAAACTGAAACTGCTCTCCAGATTGTAAGCTCTCTGTTTTACTTCAAATCTCAGCTAAAAGCTATTTTTAAAATTTTCTTTGTTTTCTCCTTGTGTCAAATTCCTCAAGTTTTTCTAGATAGGTACATCAGTCTTTGCATTAAGTGGTTTCCTGCATAGGGTCTGAAAAACCACTTACAATTATACAGTTTTTCATCTGAGTTAATTCGATGTGATGAGGTTAATTAGAAATTGTGTGCTTCTGTAATAGGCTTTCATCGGACGTATAGATTTCATACAGAATTTAAAGGATTTAGAATACAAATACTTTCTTAAATATTTGTATATAATGATCACTTTTTCAGTTCTTTCTATTTCTTCTGACAACCTGTGTTCACAACAGAGGTGACTCAAAGAAAAGGAGTTTATATTGAGCCGACTTTCGAAGTTGATACGTTGCACAAGGTAGAGTGTTACTGTTACTGTGCAGCTGATTTCTTCCCCTTGTAACTTCAGTTAGACCTACCCAGGAAATATCTGTGCACATAATTTATACAACTTCTTGCAATGACATTACCCAAGTGTGTGCTGATCAGCATGCATGCATTAACCAGGAAATTCAGTGACTTTAAACATAAAACCAGATTCTCCCAAACTCTTCAAAAACATCAAAAAACAATATGTCATAAGGAAATGATAACTGATTTTTCACTAACCCAGGAATTCTCCCTCATTCTGTTTTCTACCGGGAGTGATAAGCATAGTTATAGAATATGCCATGACAGACAAAGCCTTTTTGTGGTGATTCACAAACACCATTTATAGCAGCATATTCCTCAGAGAATTCCCTCCCTACATTTACAATGACTGGGCATCTAAAGACTCAGTTGTATTTTTAATTGCCTTAGAGGAAAGATTAGGCAGGTCATTGCAAGAAGAAATTGCCACACATGGAAGAAGTCATTAGGCATTTTATACATCATTTGCATAAAAATAATTTTAGACTATGCAAGAAATCAAAGACTATATCAAGTACTGCTGGATGTTAATAAAAATAGTATGCCATAGGAGATGCAGTCATTCCAATTTTAGTTGCTTGACCCTCCAAGATCACATTATGCAGATTAATTGAATATGATTCAATTTTTCACACTTTGTCAGACAGCCCAATCCCACACCAAGTGATCAGTCTATAAGTTGGGAAAAAAAAATAAAATTGGAGCACTCAGAACTGAGAGGAAAGAGGCTGCCAATCCAATGCTTTTCCTGGGTCCCTGTTCAAAACAAGCAGAACTGAGAAGGAGCTGGAGGAACACTGAGGCAACAACATGGCAAGTGCGGTCAGTAAGCATGACTTCAGAAAAGGACTTGGAATGAGAAAAATTTCAAGTCAACTTTAGACTGGAACATCACTTATGCTGATAAAAAGGGCATTGTTAAAATGTTTATAGATATGGCAGAGGGGAATTGTATTGAAATCAAACTGCTCCATAAGAAATAATTTTTGAAGAATGAGATAAACTTAAAGGAAAACATTTAATTCTAGTGATTACTAAACTCTACCTGCATAGGTTGCTGTAATTCTTCTCAACCTGTCTTCCAAGAAGCCTTACAAACTCTTTCTCTGTCAGTAGTTGAAAATATCAGAATTGCCTTCAGAAGTTTCAGTCAGAGGTTGTATTAATCTTAATTTCATAGAAGCAAGGAAAATCAGGCTTTGACAATAGAGTTGAAAGGACTGTTTATCATATTTTTGCTAATGCAGGCTTCCTTCACCTTCAGAAAACATGTATTGGCCAGTGTCAGAGACAAAACATCAAGTCAAATGGGTAATTCATGTTGTTTCCAGTATTACTGGCAATTTTCCAAGTGATGTCAAGAAATTAACATTACAATTGGGCAAAAGTCTCTATAAATAAACTTGATGAAAATAGTTTGTCATTGTGTAAATAGAATGTCTTCACAGATATGTAGCTTAATTGATAAATTATACCAAGTAAATGGTGAAAGTGCTATAGCAATATTCTAGTTATATGAAGAATATACCATTATTCTAGTCTCTCCTTTTGTCGCAACTGGAGCATCTTGACAGATGACTGACTTTAACTAGAGCTGTTTGCATTTCGATTGTGACTTCAAGATGAAGCTAGAGAAGAAAAAAATTCTAATGGGTTTTGCAAATGCTGGCTCCTAAAAATATCCAATAAGAATATGTCAGATATTTTAAGGAGCATAAAATGACTGCACCCATTTGTTTGAGATCTTCATGGATCTTATAAGAATTGTTTATTCATCAATAGAGCAACTTATAAATTGTATTTAATAGTAGGCGTGAAAAGTAACTTTCCAATTCATAGTTCACAATGGAAATCTAAGAATTATGCTCAACCAATCAGCAAGCAAACATACAAGGACACTAAGTGACACATTTCCAAGACAAACAGCACAGATTTTGAATAATAAATGCTTGAAATAAACTTCTAATAGAGAATCTTCAGAGCAAATATTGCTTAGAGAACTAATACAGAGAATAATGAATACATACGAGAAACTAATGGCCTGTATATTGACAACTTTTTCATAGAAAGAGATAAAATATAATAAATGAATAAATTGTTTGTTCTGAATTACTTACCTGTGTTCTTACTTATAAAAAAGGACTTTTTTTTTTTTTTTTTTTTTTTCACAATTCTACCACTATAAATCTTGAGTTACTTCTTAGATTACTTCTGTTTCACAAACATACCCAGGCAGAGACTTTTGGGTTACCTGGCACCAGTGTCCCTGAGACCAGTGTCCTGAATTAGCCAACAGCAGAGTAAACTGGTAGAGGTCCTGGACTGTAGTTCTCTCTCACTGTATAAACTGCTGTTAATGAATTGAACCTTGTTATCTCTACAGAGTACTTAATTCTGCATATATTCATAGATCTGGAGGCTGGAAAAAATCTATATGGTCACCAAATCATCTCCTGTATGAAAAGAACCTTAAGGTTTGATAGTTACTCCTCTGTGGAGTTTGGGAGCTCAGAAAGAAACTCACAGACATGTATTTTGTATTTTAACATAATCCTTAAAGGCAAATGAAAAAAAAAAAAAAAAAAAAAAAAAAAAAAAAAAGAAAAAAAGAAAAAACCTTCAGACTTTTAACAGTTACCTCAGGTCCTAGAGTTTACCATAGAGCAGAACCAGAAACACCTTCCATTTTTTACTGCAGTCATTAAATTATAGCATCCTTCACCAGATTTCCTAAAATCAGAGGATCATATGCCCTTCATACTGAAGAGAGCACATTTAATTGAGCTTTGTGACCGAGAAAACATATAGGTTTCAAAATGCACTTTCATGTTTAACACTGCTGAAGCCCTTTTTTTTTTGAGGCACAGAGGGTCACTTCAACTGTTAACAGCCCTACCTTGCAATCACCTGAAAAAATGGGATAAAATGAAGAACACGTTCAAAACTGTGAGTTTGAGGTCAAAAAATGCTGGGGCTTTGGAAAAGCTATAAAAGATGTGCATATTTCATATGGACTTCCTGAAAACTCTACAGTATGAATTTAGCTTCCTGCTGCATCATAATATTGCTGTACAATGTGATCACCATTCATGCAAGACTCAGAGGCTGCTTTCATTGTCAGTGAAGGGTGTTTAAAGGCTGAGAGTGCAGAGCTATAAAGGTTTATGTTGTGAAAGTATTTATATATTAATAGCACTTCAATTGTAGAGTATCTACCATGTGAACTGTGCTATTATAAAATAATGGATTTTCTAGAATGCCACTAAGAGAAATTCAGTGCTGACCCAAGGGGACAGATGAACCAAGCAGGTACAATATCTGTCACTTTCAAATCATCTCCGTTTTCACATCAAAATATATGATTATAACTCTTTCCTCCACTGCACACACCTAGAAAATCTAACATCATATACACACATTTCAGTGATTCAGCTCTCCAACCAGCTTGTCTTCTGTAAATTGCCTATTTTTTTGTGTACTGTTAGTGCTAAACCAAATAATGCTCCCTGAGAAATCTGGGTTTAGAGAGCTAAGTTTTTTTATGCTTTGGAAAAATATTAACTCTTTCAACACTTGACATGACCTAGTGATGGACACAGTGCTAGTTTGAAGAAATGCATTAATCTTGTCTTGCTCTTGCATTTATTAACCTTTTATGTGTCACACTGAATACTGGCTCCATATGAAAAGGATTAGCTCGTGTTAATATCTGGCTAGCAATGTGCAGCTTGCAAGTTCATAAACTGTAGAGTTTAATTAAAATCAAATGTGGTAGATAAAATATTTTCACCCATTTTTTTCCTGTGAAGACCTCTAGCACACATCCTCTTTCAAAAATAGCAAGTGTGCTGTGCTGCTGGCTAATCTTAGCCACTGCAGGGAGTTTTTATTATTCAGGAAAGATATGTATTCTTAGAATTTATTAGCTTTGGAAGAAACTCACCCACTCATTTTCAGAATTAACTTGGAGGCATTGCCTAGGCTCTTCCAGCCTTATTCTCATTGCATAATAGTTTAATCTGAAACAGTTCCATTATAAGCAGAACACAGTAACATAAGTAAAGCTGGCAAAAGTTATGGGTTGTTAGACTGGACATCAAGCAAGAAGACAGAGATATGGATTTGTCAAGGAAATGTATACCATGATACCAAACCATATTTAACATCACTTATTCTGAATCACGTTACTTGATGGACATCTTAGCATACTGAACCATCATTTACTCACTTTGCTGCCTTGCAGCAATAGTAAGTGGTAAAATCATTACCCAAGATATCTTTGTATCTCATGCCAGCATGTTCATCTAAGTTATTTGGATAATTTGCAGTCCATATAGCATAAGTCTGTCCTGCAAATTATCAAAATAGCAGATTACATTTTTTTTCTTTCAGTTTGGTAAACTTCTGATCATCCTAGTGAAGTGATGCCTCCACTCTAGGTTGAATGTGAGACGACAAGTATATGAAAATAAAAGATAACTGATTTATTTGTTAAATAAATTCACATTTTATTTAGAGAAGTATTACGCAGAAGTTTATACAGAAGTTTATCTGCAAAACTGTAAACCATTCTAGGAGAAGACATCAATTTTTTTCATAAAAGTAATGATCAGGAGATAATTTTATTTCCATCTCATGTCATGTAATTCATATTGGGAATGTTACAGAGTATCTGTACAGCTCAGAACCTGAGATAGGCTCGCCCATCTTATTTCATGGACAACACAAGTCTCTTCAGCATTACTATCTTTATTCTTGAAAACTTCACCTGCAGCAATCTTTCATGGCTTCTCTCAGGTCAATATAGAATAGTTAGTAAAGACCCTCAGTGCTATAAATGTCACGGAAGTCCTGTAGGTTGTTCATTTGCAAAACCCACAGAATTATATGATTATTTTCTTCCCTTCTGATGAAACTACCCGGACATGATAAATTGTTTCAACAATGCCAGTACTGATACGCTCTTCGCACAATGGAGATAAAAATTGTATACTGTTTTCAGTCATTAATATTGCTTCATTACTTTTGCTTCTGTGGATGTTTTGGGGTTTTTTATTCTTTGTGTTCACAAACATGCAGTTTACTTTTCAAAACTAGGTTTCATTTTTTCTTTCCGATTTTATTCTCAGGGCATATTGATAAAAACATGGATATTAAAAAAACCCGAAATGCTAATCACCATTTTAGATAGGTCCATCATTATATTTTACATGTGGAACTGGCAAGGAAAATACCAGGCTGCCATGGAAGAAGCTGTTGCCAGACATGCCCAGCTACCTCAGAGAAGTGGTCTCTTTTGAATAATTTTGACATTGTTATGAAAGATGAAGCATTTCCTGTGGACAAATGTGATCTTCCCAATGTTTCTGATAATTAAAAGTGACGGTGTGAAGGACCAGGTATTTCCTTACACGAACATGAAACGTCCTTTGAGTCAGCCGACAAAACTGACTTAAAACGGTGTCTCCACACGGCAGGAAACCCCCTCTGTGTGTATGGGGGGGGGAGCAGCTGCTGCAGGGGAGGAGCCGTGGCCGGAAGCAGGGGCAGGACTAGGTCCCGTCTGATTGGCTGAAAAGCCCGGAAATGCAAAACTGGCGCCGAAGAACCCC
>NW_009970716.1:2008917-2053937 GCF_000747805.2 Chaetura pelagica
CCACGTGTGGATCTCTCAGCAAATCCTGATAAGTTAATACACTCCAATAAGGAGATATAATATTTCTGATAATTAGACAGACGGACATTTTTTTCCATACACAGACTAAAAACAACCAAATAATGTGGGATATTTTCATTGTTACTTGCCCAGTGTTCCTGTTACATCAACTGTTAAGTGTTTCCAGTGAATGTTTCTTCTTAGGAATGTCTCGTGTTTGAAATGTCTGGTAAAAACTCCTTCCCAGTATGTAGAACAGTTTTTGCAATACTTGTATTTTTTTTAACCACTTCTTAGTATAAAATTACTTTGTTCCTTTAATATCACACGTTTACTTTCTCAGCTTTCTTTTCATTCTAATTCTTTCTTAGACTTTAGAAGTGAATTGGTTAAAACAAATACAAGTAAAATGTTATGTACACTTTTTATCTTTCCTGTTGTTTTGCTTATAGTTGTCAGGACTAAGTAGCATTTGGAAAGTTCCGTGAAATGCTGTACAGCAAACAAGTGACTCCAATGGCTATTCTCAGGGGCTTTTCACTCATCTTAAAAACTAATGAGAAATGTTAAATTGTTAGACACATACAAACTTTGGCATTCTGAAGGCACAATTAATCCTAAATGCAAGAGCTGACTTTTTATGTTGGAATTATTTTTTTTCTTAGTTGGTTGGGACTCCCTAACATGCTCAGCGATGTTTGACATCCTGGAGTCAAGAGCAACTCAGTCTGTTGTTTGTAGCAGAATTTTTCTGAGTCCATACTAGATTATAGAATTGCCAGAAGAATTAAAATAGCAGGGTATGTTGTGTAACAGGAGTTGCAGAACATTTTAAAAGAAATATATACTACAAACCTGGGGAAAAAAAAATTACATTTCAAATAAATTTGATTTGCATGTAGAGATAATCAGTTCCAAGCATGAAATGGTACTTAATCAAGTAATGGCTTCATTAACAGCAGTTAATCACATACTACCTTCAACTCATATTCAGAACTTGAAATTAGTTATTCAAATTATAGGAATTAAAATATTTCAGTCAAAGGCTCAATTCACTTGGGAAAAATACTCATACACACTCACCACAAATTTATTGATCATTTATAAAAGCCAGAATGTGAGCTGAATACCTAATTTTTAAAGAAAAAATGTTATATTATCTAGACAAATACAGCTTTCTGTATGTAGAATAAAGTGCAGACATAAATGAAACAGAGTTTTTTTACTTATAGGAAGCTTAAGTTTGGAATATTTCTCTTCCTTTATTCATGTAGAAAATCAGAATTTCCTCTTTCTATGAACCCAAACAACAGAATAGAGCTACCTCTAATAATTTCTTTGAGTCACAGCACTTAGAACACACTGTGGTCCTTGAAAATAGATTTGAAAATAATAATAAAAAAATAATTAAAATAGTTTTGCTTTGTTCTGTCAGTTCTGGATGAAATCCAGTGAACAAAATAATCTATTTTCCTTTTAGGCAGAGCACAAGTAGAGAAAGTGAATGAAGTTGGAATCTGCCTACGGCTACTGGAATTTTGAGTATTTGGTATAGTACACTATTTATAATACCTATATCTTCTGAAATAATATTCTAGTAAGTTTGGTGCTGGGATGAAAAAAAACATTTCTAGTTCTGTGCACTGAGGATTTTCAAGGGTGGAACAAGTGAGCTGTGATTCATCATGTGAAGCCATGATAGTTCCATTAGTTGTGTATGATGCACACACTTCTGTTGTACAAAGGACAGCTCGCATCATATGCTCAAATTTTGTTGTGATAGTTTAAATATCTGAATGATGCTGACTGACAAACATATTTATTTTTTCTTCAAAAATGAAACAATAAAGAGAAATCGGCACGTTCAGGAGTCTCAGAAACACAGAGAGGAAATAGAAACGCAACAGAATAGTTTTGTTTGAAAGTTACTAATAATATTCCAAGTGCTGCTTAAAATGTTTTTGGTGTTCTATATTTATCATACAAAGAGACCAGTGCATGTATCCAAAAATTGTCTGAAACAAACAACTGCCTTTCAAGGTTTTACATAAATAGACCAACTTCTTAAACTACCCTGAGCTTTCACCAACCTCTAGCTCAGACAAAAGGGATTGCTGAGAACTTTTATAATGAATCTGTCAAGTCAGGTCTCTTCACAGCTCCTTACCAATGGTTTTTCTATCAATGGAAGAAAATAACAGTTATTTTTTTAAAAATAAGACATTACTACTTTCCTCACTAGCATAATGAGCAGCTGTTTCATAACTAATACACAGCTTAAGTGCCATTAGTGAAACCATTCAGTGCCTGTGTTCAGTGAAACATGAAAGCACAAAGAAATAAAGAAAAAATCCCATTTGCCTTCTTTTCCATGGACCTTTATTTTTCTTAATGCATGTGTCTGAGCTGAACAGCTGCCTGAAAGGAAGGATCACAACACGCTCACTCTCAAAAATCCCAGGTACATACATTTTTCCCTGAAATTTCCTTCAGTTATATCCTGAATTAGTTTATGAGAGGTAAAAAGTAGTGACTTGATCATCCCCTCTGCTGTTGGACAAAGTTGCCCGGGCAGTGTCCTTGCCTGACTCAGTCAAGAAATTTACTACATTCCATAAGCTCCACATCCCCAGCTGGACAGTCTTCTACAAGCCTTTGTCGTCATTTTGAACAGCCCTCTATTGGTCTGTGCAAATATAACCAAAGGTAAACAGGTTAATTCAGAAGTTTATGGAACCTGTAGGCTTCCTAAGAAACACAGACGAAATGCAGAAAGATGCTAAGGTACTTTCATTCCATTTTTGCATCTATCTCTCCCTGTCTTTCTATATCTCTAGCTAGGAAGTTCTCTTTTAATAAGAATTAAAATAAATACCACCCCATTAAGAACTTTGAGATGGGTTTGAAGCCAATTGGTGCCACTTCAGGAAAGATTTCTTAGGGCTTGGATGAGATTTTTTTTTTTTACTACATAGGAAGAGTTCTAAGTACAGAACTTTCTCTTTGTCAATTTGGGGCTCCTAACATACTTTAAGGAGTTTTCTTCTCTAGTAAATAGAGGAAGGGACAGAACCTGAGTTTGTTTTGTTAGCCTAAGAAGTATTTTCATTCCCATCTTAAGAAAAGCTTTAGAAATTCATTTTGCTCATGGTATGAACTTTCCAGATCTGGGAAATCTTTGCTTTCAGCATCACTGGCCACACTCAAGTGCTTGAATACTTAGATATTTATCTGCATTTTCAACCAGGGACAGCCAAAACTCAGATATGCCAGAATAATACAGAGCCAAATTTTTACCTATCAGCTGTCTGCATATCTTTTAGAAACTTAGGATTAACAGGGAGCTTTAGAACATGCACTGCTTTTCAAGAAACTGAAACACTTCTGTTCTTGATTTAACAGTTTAAAGAATTGAAACTAATGGAACAACCCTGAAGGAGAAGACTTAGGAGTATTGGTTGATGAGAAACTCAACATGAGCTGGCAAAGTGCCCTTGCAATCCAGAAAGCCAACTGTGTCCTGGGCTGCATCAAAAGAAGCATGGCCAGCAGGCCAAGGGAGATGATTCTGCCCCTCTACTCCATTCTTGTGGGATCCCATCTGGAATAGTGTGTCAGGTTTTGTAGACCCCAAAACATGAAGGACATGGAGCTGTTGGAGCAAGTTCAGAAGAGAGCCATGAAGATGATCGGAGGGCTGGACCACCTCTCCTATGAGGACAGGCTGAGTGAGTGGGGGCTGTTCAGCCTGGAGAAAAAAAGGCTTCAGGGAAAACTCATAGCAGCCTTCCAGTACCTGGAGGGGCCTACAGGAAAACTGGAGAGGAAATTTTTATATGGCATGTAGTGATAGGAAAAGGGACAATGGCTTTAAATTGGATGAGTGGAGATTTAAGTCAGACATTAGGAAGAAATTCTGCAGTGTGAGTGTAGTGAGATGCTGGAAAATGTTGCCCAGGGAGGTTGTGGATGCCCCATCCCTCAAGTGTTCAAAGGTCAGCTTGGATAGGGCTTGGAGCAACCTGATCTAGTGGAAGGTGTCTCTGCCCATACAGTGGAGTTGAAACTAGATTATATTTAAGGTCTCTTCAAAACCTAGCCATGCTATGATCCTGTGAAACCAGAGTATTCCCCGATTTCCCAGCATGGTGAATTAATAAGCACTCTGAAGTGTCTTAATCACTTAAAGCAGTTGTACCAAGATCTTATTGTATTCTATTTTTTTTTTTTTTTAATATTTGTTACTGCAACACTATTCATACATCAGAAAAAAAGAAAAAAAAAACTCACTTCAAAACATGTAAAAAATTGCCACAAATTACTCTGATTACCATAAATTTGTATTACAATATTCAAATTATGAAAATACCAAAAACTGTAAGAGCAAAAGAGCAATATGTCTTACTCATGTTTTTGTAACTTATTAATTACCTTCATAGCTTTTACAAATTACTATTAAGCTGACTTGAGAAGCATTTCTTTCCAATTTCCAATTTGTTTGTCTGTCTGAGTCAGTTATGAAAGACTTGCCATGTGAGCAGTCATTGTAAATCTGCGTCCTTCCTTTAATCAAAATAATGGTGGATGAGAATCCACTGATCTTGTTGACCACGGAAAAAACATTATAGGCATTTGGATTTCCTCCTCTACATCACTTGTCACTGCACATTACCTTCCAGTAACAGCTGGTGATTGCGACATTGTGCCTGTAGGAAAGTTCTCTTTTCTCTCTTCCATCTGTTTCAGCCCATTTATCTCAGAGATAAAACTGTTTTAGTTGGTCTGCTCATGACATCTTATCCAGATCATAATTTAAATTACTTCTGTTTGGGATATAAATAATATATTTTTTTATTTCTTTAAAAATAGCTGAAAATTATGGTCCCTACAATTCTGAAGTTCCATGCAACAAAGATTTTCAGGTTGCTCTCTTCTTGGGGGAAAGAAGAGGAATCAGGAAACATGTTATTTCTCTTCTGGTATCACTCCTCGTGCTAAATAAAGAGATTTGTCCAGACATACAAATTCTCTGCTATTGCCAAGCGTAGTTTAAAACGGTTGCATGTCTGAGGCTATGATTAATTTACCCACTCTCTTATTTTTAGTTACTTGCATTTTGAACACTTTGGAGAGGTTCAAATATTGCTTTTGCTCTTCTCAATATCACACAACTGTCCTTTTTGAGGACGATTTCTCAGAAATTGTAGTATTGACCTTGTTTGCTCTCTTAATGTTAGTATAAGAAATCAGTATTCATACTGACATTGCAAAGGTCCCTGGAGATTTTAAGAAAATGCACATTTAGTGAATTGTGTACTTCACATCTTAGAGAAATCTTATGAACATCTGGCTCAGTCCAAAACTAGTTTAGGTTTAATTTGTTTCTTTTCCACTCTTTCTGAGGTTCTTTTGTTAGATGGTTTTGCTTTCTGTATGTACTGAAAGATCTAATGTATTACCAGAAAGTAAGAAACAAAAGTAAGTTCATACATTACTTAGAAACTTCAAAAGCATAGTACAAGTGGGAGTATATGGAAAACTGAAGAGTATTTACAATTTGCAGAAGGTTTCTCCTGGCATATTTTCCTCTGTCTTGAGATTTTAGAGGCAGTTAGAGTATCGTTTTTCAGAAATTGGAAGTATTTCCCTCAACATTTCCTCTTAGTATTTTCTACTTTAAACTTAAGATCACCATTGGTCCTACTCCTATTGAGCAATGGCAAATCTTAACTTCATCAGAAGCAGAAGGAGACTAAATAAAGACAGAAATCAATTTTTCAAAGAGCTGAAGATCAACAAAATCCATCTCATGAAAAACAAGAAAGGTTAGTACTACAGCATCTACAATAAATATCATAATTTCCAATTTCTAACTTTTCAAGTTGGGTGTGCTTTATAAATCTGTCATTAAATGACAGAAGCTGCTATTTGTTTCCCCATCCTCAGCAGGATAGATTCTAGATGAGAAAGAATGTGAAAGCTTTGTCTCATAATACATTTATTTATTCAAAACCTTCTCTGGGGGTGGCCTTGTGAGAGCAGCCTCAGTTTTGTTAACGATCTGGAGGGACATCACTCACACAGTGCTACTCAGGTGTGCTCAGTGCACTTAGGAAGACTAAAACCTCACAGCTTGGCAACAACAACAGACATTTCCATATTTAAAATTAATTTTAGTCTGACAAGCTGACAGGTGAAACATTTCTTAAATATAAATAGTTGGAGTATTAAAGATCAGGAACGATTTTCTCTATTAGCTGATGGCATTTTGTAGTCTGGATGTTTACCTTAGAGCCTGACAAGCAATTATTATTAGTAAATGGAAATCTACCTCACAGGACTTTGAAAACAAGTCTGAACCTAACTCATTCCAGTGAACAAAATTTTGTGAATTTCTCTTTAGTGCTTTGGGATAGTCTGATGAAACCTTATAGTTAGCCCAGTGCCAATAAACTTAGAAGGGGTTAATAAATGGCTAACAAACTAATTGTAAGAAAACTTTATAAAAAGAAATTATTTCCATGGTTCAGTACTATATCTAGAACTACTACAAACTTAACGAGCAACAGTAAGATTCCAGAGCAAGATGGAATACTAGGTTGGTTCAATTAATCAAATGGGTCTTACAAACTATTAGCTACAATTTATGTATCAGAAAACTAAAACTGCACACTATGTTTTCAAGGATAAGGCTGTGCAAACCCTGATGGTTTTAGGGTAGTTGCACAAAAAAACCAAACCAAAACAAACAACAAAAAAAAACAATTAGGAAGACTACATAAAAAATACACAGTAAATCATTGTCTGTTTAGCCAGTATGAAAAAAAAAAAGGGGGGGGGGGGGGCAAAAAAGAAAATGCTTAATTCTTTCTAATTACATATTGAATACTAGTGCGCATTTAATGTTACCGAGAAAGGCGTATGGCTGTTATATGAAGCCAGGCAAAATCAAACTGAAAAAAAAGAATCTTCTTTAAAAATGACAGTGATTAACCAAGCATGGATTTACCAGAAAGTCTTTTCCATTCTGTCCTTTGTGTTAGCACAGTGAGGTACACTATCTTACCCTCCTTCGAAAACAGAGCTGCAGCTGCAAAACTGTGCAGCCCTTCCTTCTCACTATTGCTAAAACTTCTTCCACGTCTTACTAGTTAAAAAGAACAAGATTGGATGCTTTCCTAGAAAAAATGTTTCATCCGAGTTCTGTTTTAGTCACATTCAGGTTACAGATGTTCAGCAGAGGAGTAGCAAGGTGTGACTTAAGGGCCTGCAATGTGCAATAACTCATAAGAGATAGCCTTGAGCAGTAGGAACCTGTGAAAATAATTTGTCTTCTCTTGTCAGGTTTCAAATACTCTTCAGTTGCTGAGCAGGATTCTGTTCCTTAGAAAGTTATGATCTGTTTCACACAACTTTTTACTCCTGTAGACTTGACACTGTTTCATGCTGTTGTAAGACTTTATGGCTTACAGCATCTTTCTGACGGTCACCAAGTCTTTATTTACCCTGGAATCCCTGCAATACAGGAGAGACCCTCTCTATTCAGGTAGCTTGTTCTTATCTGCAACCCACTAACCCAATAAGGTAATCAAGAGAAGTTTTATATCTGTGTGAAGTGCAAACAGCTGACTGATTGCCCAGCATCCCCCAGCCCCCAGCTATTCTCTTCAATTTAACCTGAGGAACATTCTGTTTTGTGTGATGGATTCACCCTTAATTTCAAAGTACAATTAAAAAAAAATAAAATAAACAAAACAAAAAAAACCCAACACACACAAAAAACACAAACAAGAAAATTAAAATAACTATCAAAGACATGAGGAGAAGGGAAATTTATGTCTTTAGCATACTGGTTTCTCTGTGATTTCAAAGCTTCATAGGTCTGAGTCCTTTTAACGGTGTAAGAAATCTAGGCTTCTAAAAATTGCATTTACAATGTTATTGAAAAATAAATCCATTACAGATTTCTATTAATTAATATTAGAACACAGAGACTAAAAAAGAGCAACCTGTTTATGAGTTCTAAAAATTTAAGCTCAGTTTTGTGTTTCTACTACAGAGATTGCAGTCACCCCTTCAATGCTGGCACATAAAAATGACTAAGTTAACTAATTAAATTAACTCCTGCAATTTCAAATCTCCACCAACCATTACAATTGGACTTCGCAACTTCTAGCATAGTGACCTTGTAGGTGCAATTGTGACCTGAAGCTTTCCATTGGAATTGAGCTTTAAACTAGGTACTAATCACACGACTCCACACACAGAGTAGGTTGCTGAAAGTAGAATGTGTTGTGCTTGAAATTCATCTTCTAGGTGCAAATTTTTCAGGCTGAGTTCCTGTGAATAAATGCTTACTTTTAAAAAGTATACTCTTCAATGCTTTGGCAGTTAATGTTATCAGAGAAGTTTTACATTGCAGTCTTTGGTTTGACTTCACAATGCAATCATGCCAGCATCAGCTAAACAGTCTTGAAGTTTAGTATCAGTCTAGCTGCAGCAGCATGAAGCTACAGAAAAGTGATAAAATACATGGACCATCTTCCTAACTCCCCTTTAGGATGAAACTATATAGTCTATGGCTCCTCAGCTTAGGAAGGGGCCAAAAGAAGGGGTGGAGAATGGACATACAATTAATCTCTTTCTCATGATACAGCTGTCAGGTGGTACCCAATGAAATTAGTAAGCTCCAGACTTAAAAATGATATAACCTTTTCTCACAATCTACATTTAACTGAAACTACTTGTTGTAGGATGTTGTGTGTTAAAATCCTAAAACTGCTAGAAGAATGACCTGTCAGGGAATATGAAAAGCAAAACAAGCTGGATGCAGCAGCACAGGACATCCTTGAATTTCTACAGAGGTGTATTAGAGAAGAAATCTGCCTGTCCTGGCACTGTTTCTTGAGCCTGTTTCTTAAATATCCACATCTCACCACTGTTGGAGACAAGATACATGAAAATATTTGGGGAAAAAAGATTTCATCCAACTGTAATATCCTCAAGTGTGCTATTTTTCCATCTTTCTGAGCCCACAAACTAGATTCATAATCATACATTCAACTATGAGTTGCAGTATCTTCCTGAAAGCATATTTTTTGAAACAAAAAGTGTTTTGTTTTGTTTTGGTTTAATTTCCATTGGACCTCCCTGAATTTGAGTTCATTCACTGTGACCTCAGAGTAAATTTCTGCAATAAAATACTGAGAAATATTTTTTTCTATGTACACAGGAGAGAACATCCATATTAGGAAATAGTCTAGTGTTTATGAGCTAAAAGCTATTTGTGAGTCTTCGGTGAAAAATTAAACATGGCAGCAACTTTAGGCAGCACTTCAGTAATTGAGGAAAAAGTTTCAAATTTAGGCTCAGGTCTTTCTGTCTCAGGCAAGTCTTTATTAAAATTTACCTATGATTTCTCCTCCAAAATGATGTGTTTATAACAGGGTGGAGAACATATCATTTGGGCAGGTTCAATCAATGGAGTGAAATCAATATCATTAGCTTAAAAGCTCTGTCTAAAAGCTTGTACATCATAGGATTTCAGAAGGAACAAAGCTCCTAAAAAAGCAAACAAACAAACAAAAAAAACCCCCACTCACCAAAGGAATTTAACAGATTTATCCAGAGAATAATGAAAGAATTATCTCAAATTACATACTTTTTGGAGTGGGTAGTATATTCCTCCCCTTTCTTGTTTTTCCCATTTTGGGGAAAAAACGACTGTGAAAAAATAAGAGGTGAAAATTTTTTGAAGGAGCATTTTAGAGAAATGTATGTTAATTATTTTGCATTGATTGAATTTTTCTCTCAGTTAAACATTTCTGCTGCTTTCAGTTATTATAGGCTTCAAAATAGTTTAATTATAATAATGGTTGCAATAATTCGTAGCTGCTTTTTTTCCTGAAACAATTCATAAATCTCTCTACAGTAACAACTGGAATTTATTTGGAACTTTGCCTTAACAGAATCAATATTGATCAGGTTTCTGAAATTCTTCCAAGCTTGTTTACTCAGGGAAATATTTTTCTATGGCTACATTCAAATGCAAATAGACAAAGAAATTCCACAAGTTGTTTGTTTGATTGTTTGTTTGTTTAAAAAAAAAAAAAAAATAAATAGAAGAGTGTGGTAAGAAATGCTTCACTTTTTCTGTTACAGAATTCCTGAATAATAAATACTTCATACCAAACAACTTAAAGTACACTATTTCTCCTGAGATTAGACTATGCTCAGTCTATTTTCAAGTATCAGTCCATCAAAAAAGCTTAGTAGAATTACAGAAGTAATAGTTTTTTAGAAAAAATGAATGAATTGGATAAATATAATTTAACTTTCTGAAGTAAAAATAGGTAGGTATTTACAATAAGGAGTATTCCACAGAATTAAATATATTACACTTCTTGTCTTTGGATAGGATGTGCTTTTTAGAGTGACACATGATCAGTTAATTTGTGATTGATTATTTATTATACTTTATCACACAGGGAGCTTGTTTTTCATAAACATCAGTAAGTTCACATGGTTCTAATTTTTAATATCTAAAAATAAATAAATGAAAATAAAATAAATATAAAGGACTCAAACATGTAATATAGCAGCTAAATGGACTTCACTAATGTACCAAACTGATAATAGCAAGACAATTTCAGATCTTTTTAATGATAGAATATAGAGATACTTACCTTGTGGTGAAGAGCTTCAGTCTTGCTTTATATTCAAGAATGTTAAATGAAATATCACCTGTAATTCTAAATATTTTTCCTTAAATTAAGAAAACTGAACCCCCTTGAGCAAACTTCTGAACTGTGCAAATATTCACTCTTATTTTCTGCCCTCTTAAGTGGTACAGAACAATGTTTCCTTTAGTATTACGTCATCAGTCACAAACAGGAACACACTTATGAAGTTCAAATCATTGATGTTTCTGATCATTCTCAATAGTGCTCTAAAGTAGTTTAAAAAAAATTAAGAATTTAGGCAATTAATTTACTTTGAATGGTAACCATATGAAATCAACACTGAGTGAGTTACATAAAAAGTAAGAATAATGCTATGGCAAATAATTGTTGTTTCTTTATCAGTTATATTTATATTATACTCATATTGACTGTCAGTAAAAAAAAATTCAAGAGTTTTCCTTATAAGAGCTCTTCTAAAAATACGTTTTGGGTAAAAACTATACCTTCAATGGATTTATATTTATATGCATTGGGCAGATGACAAATATGAACACTAATATGGGTTTAAGTTTGAAATGCAACACAGATTTAGCTATGAATCTAAGTATTAGTATTGTCCCACGTTTTCTTGTGTGTCTCTCTACAGCTACACAATAAGGTTATCAAGGGGGTTTTTTGAGATGGAGATTGAAATGTAAGCAAACATTATAAGAAAATAAGATCAGGTAAGTGAGTGAGAAAGAGAGCTCTAATCATCATATATGACTTGAAACAAAGCACTTGCAAAGAACAAAAAAGAAAATGAAATTGTATTCTATCTTTCCCGTTTGAACAAAGCAGAACATAGAGGGGAGAAATTCAAGGTGAGATGAGAGAAGCAGTGTCAAAGAGTCGAAGGAATATTGTGCAAAGAAGAAAAACCTGTAGCCAATGGAGCCAGCTAGAAGGTCATTGGCTGATTGAAGAAGGGATGGATATGGGGAAGAAGGCAAGGGATATGGCTTGTAGTCCTGTATTCTGAGCAAACAAAAATAGCAAAGCAAACAATACCAACTTTTCTGGTAATAGGAATGAAGGAGATTTGGCAGTTGAACTTGAAATAAAGGAAAACCAAAAAGGAAACCAGAGGACGCCACTTCCCAAGCCTCTTGCAGTATTGAAAAAAAAAATAAATAATTCATTAAAAACATATAATTATATGCTATGTTTAATGTATAAGAGCTCCTTTTGGTAGGCTTACAGCTTATTTAATTTATTTACTTATTAGTTACTTTGTTTGTTTATTTTTAGTATTGCCAGTGATTATGATCCACATATCCATATGTGGCTTAATATTCCATAGGCCTTCTTGTTTTTATAGCATGCTACTGACCTCAGAAATATAAATTTTCAGCATGATGATTCCCTTTGAATAGTAATCCACAGCAAAAATAAAAACATACCTCTCTTCTGTTAAAAATACCAGAACAACTCTTCAGTAGCACCTCGAATGCCTTATAAAATGGCTCTTTCATGATGGCTCTTTCATGATGAAAAGACAGCAAGTCTATCTTTAATAAAATAAACAGAATGAAACTCACAATGAAAAATCATTAGAAATATTTAGATATTTGGTCTTCCCTGAACATCGAAGACCTTTAACATTTTTGAACCGTTTTAATAGAATGAATACTTATGGAAAATATAATGTATGAAGAATTTAATATTAACTTCAAAATACAGCTCCATCTTTGGCTCAACTAACAACGCATAAAAAAATTAGATTTCTTATCTGCCAGAAGCTTACTGCCATATACTACAGACAATGAATTTATAATTAAATTTTGAATTTAGTTAAAAGACTAGTTTTTAGAAGAGTTGCTTGAAATTGAAATTACAGATTTGTTTTTCTTAAGAAAAGTTGTAAAATAAAAGGTTTATAAAGAGCAAGGAAAATGGTATTGTTCTTTTCCTATGCTATGTAGTATAGAGCTTAAATGAGGTTGTTTCCTCAGAAACAACCAACAAACCAAGAATAAAAAAAGTATACTAACATTCTTTAGATTTCTTTTTGAAAGTATTTAAGTATGGGCTTTCCTTCCAGGATAAAATATAGGGATAAGACTAAAATCTTAGATCTTAAGGTGTCATTCTCTTCCTGCAATATTCTATATTTGTATACTTTCTAATGTCATGGTAAATAAGATCCACTGCCACTCCAAAGATACCTTCTTTTTTTGATCTGCTCAACTTCAAAACCTGTACCCATGTGATTGATGAATGACTCACCTGTCACCTTAGGAAGAAACTGTTCTTGCTGAACCAAATTATAACAGATGGGTTATAGCAACTCAGCTTGGTAGATTTAAGAGGCAGAGAGAACATGATGAAGAACAGTAACTCATCCACAGACCGAATCATGCAGCACTGCCCCATCGATCCCTCTAAGAGTAAGACTGGAATTCTTAGGCTTGAGTTCTGGTTGTATTTCAGGACAAAACTTTAAAGGTAGGTGGAAAAGGTAGGTACCTGATTCTCATCTGAGCACAGGGGGGAAACATATGGCCATGCAGAGGCAAGGATGTTCTTATTTCAGTGTATTCTCTCTTCCAGTTGAACACCTTAACTGCAAGGATATTCTTCTGCTGTTTCCTGTGCTTCTAGAGCAGGAGCCTCATAAGGTGCAAACAGTGTGAGATTCCCAGGTATAATAACATACAACAGTTAATTAAAGGCTAGGCTATTTTAATGTTATATTTTGTTATTGAGGACAAATGTCTCGTAAATATAAAAAATAAAAGAAAATTAGAAGAAAAACAAACAAATAATTTTGAGACAAGAAAAATAGCCTCCAGTGTTCAAGAATGTCCAGAGGCTGTTTCACCATTTTTTTCTTGAAATAGAAACAGTAATTGCAGGGCTAAGAATGACCATGAAGACCTTTAGACTAATTAGAAACCTTTTGACCACAAGTAAATATTTAAAGCAGAATCTTAATGTGATACCAATTAGGGAAGAACTAATCTTACCATCTTATATGTAGAAAATGCAAGTCACTGCAGAGTAGCAACTGTTATGTTTAAAATTAATTTTATACTGAAATAAATGTGATTATTTTTTTTTTTTAGCACATTAATTTATACGTTTGATAATAAACATTTTCACATCAATTTCCCATGAAATCTCCAGAGAGTCTAAGTCAAATTGAGGTCATTACACTTATTTAAAATATAACCTGCATCACATGTTAAATAGCAAGTAATCTTCATTAGAGCATTCTACTGGTGTTAAAGAACAAGGCTTGTCATAACATACCTTGCATGGATGTTAAGGATGCAGATACAAGCAAGGTAATTGACCTTTTTTCACCTTAAAAGTATTCTCCCATATGGAACATCAAGGGTACTTAGATGCATGTGTAATCCAAGGACATCCTTCAAGAGCTGGAAGACCCTTGTTTTTTGGTGCGGTTATTCTAAATTTTCAAGTACACCTCATTTGTCTAGCTGATTGTGATAAAAGTGTTTCTAAGAGACTTGAAAGCATATAGTAAGGGAACGGCAGGAGACTGCACATTCCATAATGAATCAGATGTTTTTTTCTGCTTGAAACATACCAACTAGGTCTATCTCAAGTAATCTTCAAAGGAAATAAGTCAAGCAGAAGCACAAAGGACAGATTGTTTGCTCTCCTTGTTGCTGCCGCCAGCGGAGCTCCACACTTCTGAAGTTTCCCAGTTGCCACAAGTATTACTCCTCTTCTTAGACTGGATGTTGCTTCTTCTGCAGTATTGGTTCCCTGGGAACTATAAGGTCCACACACTCTTCCCTGTTATTTGCCTCTGCAGGTCTCTTGACCCCTCTTGGGACCACTGCTCCATGTATGCTGTTTTTGTTTTCTCCTCCTTTTCTCACAAAGGTATCATGATGCAGTATTGACTCTGCCTCCTGTAGTCAGCTTACTGTAGTCGTAATGTTTTTCCATTTCTAAGATTAGTCACCTATAAGATGTCTTTGGTTATAGGATGTTCCCCCTACGTATCAGCCAGCTCTTGATCCATGTCCTCTCAAAGGACCAGAACTCCCAGGTTAAAAAAAAATTAAGTCCTTTGCAGCAATAGAAATGGTATTTTTCAGAGCCTTTATTTAGCCTGTCTTTTTACTGTTTGCATAATTTTTCTCAAGTCATTTCCCTACCCTACTAGAAAAATGAGGGCAGTAGAATAAGCTCTGTCCTGCTCTAGGGACCTCTTCAACAACTTTCTTGGATATTCTTCATTCTTGTATTACTTTAAATTAAATTATTAAAAGCCTGTCATTAGGTTCCCTTGCATACTTTTACATTATCTTATATCATTTTTATCATGGGAGTTGTTTTCTCTGCCATTTTAGTGTTTAGTTTATTCATTAATATTAGTCCTTTTGCACAGTGTTAAGCTTTGCTAAACTTGTGACTTATTAATTACTTACTTGCTTTACATTATTAAAAGTGCATGGGATACAGCAAAGATCACCTGCTGTTTCTTAGCATATCCATGAAGCTACAAACTTAAATGGCCCTTGCCCATTTGTTTTATAGTCTTTCTATGATAAGGGTATGACTATGCATATTCTCTTGTGGCTCTTAGATAACATACTTGGAGTAATGTAAAGACAAAATATGTTACTCCCTGCTCAGAATCATAAAACATAAACTTAGCAAAACCATAAATATCTAACCAATAAAGACCTGTTTTTAACAGACAAAATGAGACTCGCTTAAATCTGAACACTATTATGAATAAAACAAGTGTCAGTGTCTTTGAAGAGAAGAATGTGTCCTTTGTGCTATATATTATCAACATAGACACTAAAGTGAAAATAAATATATTGCTCAATGACCAACTGTGTTGTTGTCTGTATTGCAGAAGAATTTCTAAAAGATACGGTAGATTTGTCTACTGAGTTCAGTTCTGTTTCAGTCAACATAAATTTCTACACTTTTTTCATCATTTTAATAATTGAGCATCTTACACATTCAAGCACTTTGTGAGCTGAAAATATTGATTCCTTAAAATGTACCAGAAGGAAGAAAAGGCTTTTTCTATTGTTTTTAATTTACAGATGAGGGAGCAGACAAAGGGATGAAAGATCCTCAAGGATTTAAAGTACTTCACATCCTGGCCTGCATTTAAGTTTTTGTGATTCACTCCTCTTCAATGTCACATCTTCCTTTCAGAGCCATGCTAGATGATAAACCTACAGGTGACCATTGTGCATCAGCTGTATGTTTATGTCATGTTCCATGATAGATGCCATTTCCCTGCATTGTAAAACACACATATCACCAACTGAGAGGATTTCTTAAAAGGTGTATTTTGATGCTGAATGCATCACTATATATAAAAAGTGGCTATGGCTTTTAAGTTCATTTGCTTTCTCTGCCATATATCCTTTGCTCTTTGATATACACTGTTTCTTTTTAATGCAGAATGTCCAACAATGGGAAAGCTAGAAAGTGCTGAAGTTCTTCAAGGGAGGTTCAGGATACTTAATATCTTTCCAGTTACATTACAAAATTTGCCCTCACTGAGTAACTGACTGGCCAAAGAAATTTTAACAGGATAAATGTTCACCTTGACAACAGGTGATTAGAATAATATTAATTCAGTACTAGTACAGTACACTCCTATAGAACACTAGTATACTGAAATGGTATTCATTCAGTACTATAATTCATAGTATCCATTTCTCCTTGCTCAGTAATAACCATTACAGCAAGCAAAAAAAAATAATCATTATATCATATTTTAAATTTCTATCCTACACTCCTAACAAAATTTGAGGCTCAAATAATTCCTGTTTTGCTGCAGAAAGCTAGATAATGTTGCAGCAGCACAGTATTCTGTGTTCAAATTAGTATATTAATTCATTTTAAGTTTGTTATGTTTATGAGTTGTGGGGTAACACTGTTGACTGATGAAAACGTGACTTCAGATGATTGATGAGTTTCACAAAGGCTTATATTAATTAAAAACATCACTAAATTCACACATGGATGAATCTAACTATTTTAGATTTACAGAGCTGAAATAATTTCTTCACTTCAAATTTACATGCACCTTATGTAACATAGGAAAGTGAGATTTTTTTCATTCCAGGATGTGAGTTTTTCCTTTGTATTTTTTCTATTGAGCCTGAAAATACTAAAAAGAAGAATGTGAATATATAGGAGAGAAACAGTTTTCAAAATTAAAGTTGCAGATGGGTATAGGGTGTACATTTTCTTCACAGTGCTTTTATTTTCATTGATATTAATTCCTTATATCAGTATAGCCAAGCCTATGTGTACATTACATGGCTGATAAGGCCAGCAGGTCTCCCCCAGCTCCCCAGCAAGGTCTAAGTAGGAGAAACCTTTGCCTGGGACCCGCTGAGCATGCTGAAAATTTCTAAACATGATGCATGTTTCCTTAGCTCAGGGATTGAAATCTGCAGCAAAGCTGCAGATCAGAGACAAAACAGCCTCCTGGACAAGCCTGTGTGCCCTCCAGTACTTGACTGGAGGAGCAGAAGGAAATAATGCAAAAACTTGAGCTGGGAGATGAAGCTTTAAGCATCTTTAACAGTTTCTGGCCAGTGTGATCACACCTCCATCCCCAGGCTGGAGGGAACCAACCAACCTTTTGGCTTTGTCCAGGTGATTCCTGAGTAGAGAGGACTCAGGCAGGCACCCACTGCCTTCAGCTGATAGCCAGCTGGCTCCGAGCTCCTAGTCACTGCTTGCCAACTTGGCTGTTGTATGGCTTCCGACTGGGGGGTGTAAGTGGCGGCTTGGGCGTTCAGTCATGTTCTGAGGCTGTGCTCAGAGCCTGGTCAAATGCACAGAACAGAGGCAGTCAGCTCAAGACATTCACTCTCAGCTCTTTTTAATTCTTGCTTTTCTATTCTGTTGAAACCATTATTTTACTGCCTGCCCTATCCCTGCTATTACATTTTCCAGTCCTGAGAAGAACATAAGACTAATAATTTTGTGTTAGTAGGACTTCAGTCCAGGTTACTCTTCTGCAAGTTTAGTGATGGACTAGGTATAGAAACTTAAGTGTATAAGAATAAATTAGTAATCTGATGTTTATTGGTTAAAAATGAGGAAGAGAACTTTTTTTTATTTATTTCAAAATTAAAAGTTACCGGGTTTGTTTTTCTGTGGTTAATTTTTTTTTTTTTTTAAATAAAACTATTCCCATTGCTTTCAAACATATTAATTTTTGATGGCAATGTCTTACTTTTAACAATGGAAGATAAAAACTCATCGGTCCTTTCTATTCCTTTCATTGCTATGATCCCCAGTGTAAAATAGTTCTCTATTCAGTGAAGGTAGATGCTGACATTAAGATTGCCAACTACCATAAGCAGATACAAAAAACACAGCTTTTAAAGTCAGCTCTGGCTAAAGTCAATGGTGAACTCCTATCTCAGTGTGAACAAGTAGCATTATAAATTGAGCATGTTATAAAAAATCAGAGTTTGGCTCTTGAGTGTAAAAGACTTCAGACAGAGCAATGGAAGAAAACAATCCAGAGTGTTCAGAAGGAAGTCTATACATCATCTGATATTTTCCCAAGGTTCCAACTGTCTAAGGCAAGATGATCCAACAACAGATGGCTGTGCAAACAGACAGGATGATTGCCTAAGGATTTGTGGGTGTTATTATGGGATGTAGGAGGAAGAGAATTTTGTTATTACATAAAATTCATTTTGCAGTGTTGTGGCATTCAGGATGTACAGTGCTTGTCTCGAACAATCAAGAGATAAGTGATGGACTTTGGCACTCAGGATATCTGTTGTCTGTCCTGTGGCATCTGAGAGTTGAACAACATTTGCTGATGGACTAAAGAGATGTCTCAGCAACCCACCTAACCCCCTCCTGCGAGGAGTACCTGAGAACTGGGGAGTTTATTGTGGGACACGCAGAGACTGGAGACAAAGGAGTTCTACAGCTGGCGCTGGGAGCAGAATATCCAGTGATAACCAGGCCTTGATATGGAAACTGCCAACTTAGCAGGACAAGACAAGGAGTGCCAGTCTCAAGCTACTTCCTAGCACCGAAACTCCACTGCAACAAACTAATCCTGTGGTGCCAGATGACTCAACCTCTTTTGTAAGGGCTGATCTCATCAATTAGCCAAACAAAGACTACATAGCCCCTGGCATCATGCCTGCCCCTGCTATCATGGAGAAGATAGAAGGATTTTCTTCCTTAGGCAGGGAGAAAAGTGGGGGTGCAGTAGGCAAGAACTGTATAAAAATCTGGGACTCTGTGGGTGCATGGGAAGCACTTCCCCACTAGGAACTACTTCCCCACCAACAACATCGATAACATTGCTGGACTGTGGGTGGTAACTATGCTCTTGCTTGCTATCCTCTATCTCTGCTTTCTCCTCTCTTCTCTGTCTCTGTTTTCCTCCCTGTCCTATCCTCTCTAGGGACTTTTGTTGTGTTACTGCAATAAAAGTTTGTTGTGTGCGTGACATCTGACCTCGTTTGTGTCTTAATTTCACCATTTGGGATCACCTTTATAAAAAATTGCCACATATCCGAATACCGGATCGTGACAAGTGTTTTTAAGGATATTGTGGAAAAGTGCAATGAGGAATTTAGGGAAGGGCCAAAGTCAGTGCAAGGGAGAGATCATTATGAATCAAGGAGAAAGAAGCATGGGAAAAGAGGGCCAATCCAGTGTATACAGGTCAGCACACTTGTCTGACTAATCCCCATTCTATCCTCTTATTAAAACCTCTATACAGGGAGAAATAGGGCTCTCCATGTGTGTGGGGAGCAGATGGGAGGCAGGATTGGCAGTAGGTCAAGGGAGTGCACAGGGCTGGGCACCAGTGCCTGAGGGAGACTGCAGCTGGGTGGGAGGGAAAGGACAGATGGGAGGGGGCCACTGTGTCTGACACTTCTGTGAGCTCTGTATGCATTTGTGTGGCTACTGGTACAGGCATAATTTTCTGCCTTGGTGAAGCTCTTGGTCACTTGACACCATCAGGAACACACACTCAGACTCAGTACCAGTTGGACCTAGGATTGTGGACCCACCATAGACTTCATGGAAAATATCCCACTGGATCCAGCCACCTCAGAGCAGTTGGCAGGCATATTTTTGAAAGAAAGTAAGAACTAATAATAACTGCAACTCAGCTAAGCTTCTGTGCCAACATGCAACATACTTAGGGCTGTATATACCTACCACTGATAACTGATTTATCATCCCTGTGAATGCTTTTGCTTTCTCATTATGCCAAAACTGTAAATAATTTAAGTTAGCAAACCTGTTCTAGATCTAATTTTACAAATGTAGTGCTAAATGCAACTTCTAAAAGCCAAAATGCCAATTACAACATTAATGTCATGAATCAGGACATTTTTCTCACTTTTCGCAAGGCTGCTTTTTAATGAAGTCTGCATATTCCTCTTCCTTCCAAATTCATGTTTACAGCTGCATATTAGGCTGTTTGCTTTAGTTTTACACTATTTGTCCACATGCCCAGCCCTGCATAGCCAAACCATTCAGGTCATTCCTAACTGATGTGGAAGTTATTGACTGTTTTCCTTTTTTACAGTCTTTTATGTCTCAAACATGAAAAATACAATTCCTAATTAGGTTTCTAGGAATGATTGCCAAGGAGTAATTCACACAATGAATGGTGGTATCCAAATGTGCCAGCTGTACTGTGCCCCTCTCCATACACTCAACCTATGAGTTACCATCTATCTGGTTTTTGACATTAATGAGATATCTAACTCATGTTCTATATGAGACAGACACTATTACTTTTGTTCATCTTAAGTAATGTGTTATTTAAATTGCTCCACTGTTGTCAGTAAGACTTTCAGTGAACAAAGTACCAAAGTGAAAAATCTAGCTCTTTGGGAGTATTTTACTCTAATTACTTCAGTTCTCCCACAAAGCGTATAAAGAGTGTAGGGGTTTCTTTTCTCCCCACTGGAGCTCTGATTTGGTTGGAATATACAGAGGAAACTGAAGAGGAAACTGTTCTATATTTATTTCCTACTAGTGCTGAAAGCCATTCTGTAGTTCAGTCACTGATCATTGCCTGTGATGAGAGGAATAATGTTTCTGCTTTGAGGTGCACACACACACAGAAAGCACTAAGGTTAATGTGCCAGGTCTAAATGGATAGGCCATACCTATATGACTCCTTACCATCACCAAAGCGAGGACTAAATCAATCAATACGAGCAATGTTCTTGAACTACTGTAAAACACAGTAAGCACACATACAGAGAGCATTTAAGATTACGAAAGTCATCCTGCTGCAGAACAATTGCCTAATATCTTCCTGGGGATTAAAATGTATCTTATACATGCTATAATTTTTACAAAGTAGACATACAAAGCCCTACCATTAATAAAACACCTGTCTTCTCTTTTTTTTTTTTTTCCCTTTCTGATGATTTTGAACCTGTTCGAAAGATTTTACTCTTCTCACAGATTCTTCTAAAATGTGCTTCTCCCTTTGTATGAATTTGCCATGACATTTATCATTCTCTCCAACAAAATATGTTTTTATGTCCGCTGTGGCATCTGAAAGACTAAAAGCAGACAAGTAACACAACTACCAAAAAGTGGAAGGAAGGATTCAAGTCTCTCTGATGTGGATATCAAAGGAACAATTTTTCCTTCTTTCATGCCTAGAAGATGAGGAGCAGGATTATAATCATGAGTAGCTAGTAGTAAACACACATCTATAAAGCTATGTCAGCTAATACTCAGTCTCACCAAAATCTAGGCTATTTTAGCCTGCAAGTGGATCCTAAGCTATTTTGCAACAATACAAAAGAGCTCATAGTTGCAGGACTTCAGTCACTCTCATAAAATACTCATACAGGACTGGAAAAGAAAAATAGTTAGTTCTTCCTCCATTGGAGGCTGAGGTACATGTCTTGGCATGGCAAAAAACAGAGAGGACCCAGCACTGCAGCTTCCTTCCTGTAACTATCGTTGTTAATAATTCATGATATAACATGAACTCTCTGTGCTTGACTATTTAACGAGAACTGCCTCTGGGAGATGTCATACGTGGAAACTTTGGACTCACCTGAACTTATGGGATTTGTTTCTTAGAACCACAGCTGTGGCTCCAAAGGACCATCTCATGCCAAGTGAGCTGTATGCCTTTGCAAAATTTATTTGCAGTTTTCTGGGGATAAGTGTACTTTCCAACAGAGAAAATCAAAGAAGTTCTGCCATACATTTCAAGGGCAATATCATTCATTGTTCAGCCAACTTTGTATTCTAGCCTTTGTTGTGAACAAATGGCTAACACTATATCACAGACCTTTTAGGACTTTAGACTAGGAAGCCTTCTTTCATTTCACAGTACTTTAAATTATTAATTATTTTATATATGGTAGGAAAAGTGGGGTGTTTTTCATTACCCCTTTGAATAGGCTATTACGTCATCTTAAAGCAAAGGCTTTAAGCCATGATAAAGCCATGATAAAGCTCCTAAATAATTTTAGTCTGTTTCGTAAAATTAACAAACACTTTCAACCCTTCTGCCACCAGTAGAAACTATGGACGGATAGAATCTCAGCATGCTTTGGGCTGTGTAACTACAGCTACTGAAGTTGAAATTTTTTTTTTCTTCTGATGTAACTGTGGTGTATTCTGACACATGAACTAACGAGTCAATATTTGGCTCTGATACAGGAAAACTTAAGGGCATAATAATAGCTAGCAATGGGTCTCAGCTTAACAGAGCTCATCTGAAGTCTCACCCTCAGCTGGAGTCTAAGTGCTTATTTCAAACCTAACACTATTGCAGGTTGGAGCTAAAAGGCTGGCAAGTAGCCACGACTGCTGGGAAACAGGTGCTTGGTGTTCAGCTCTCAGCGTGGAGATCCACCCTGCACTGGATGGAGTTCCATCTCCAAGAGCAGAGGGTCAGAAATGAACTAGTAAATTTTTTTACAAATAAACCAGGATGGGCTATTGGATACTTGTCTCTCCATCACTAGTGAAACAGAAGAAATAAGGACCTTAGTGTGCTTGTGAATTTGCTACCTGTGTGTTCTCCATCTGCACTGCTACCTGGTCATAGCTGGGGTCCCAAGCATACTCCTGGTGCTTAGGAACAGCTAACTTTGCTATCACTGCTTGCATCACACCAGAGCATGGTCAGCTCAGCTTCAGTGCTCCAGGCTGCAGGGCTTACTACAAGAGGTGACTTTCCCTCTCAGACAGGCTTGAGCACTTGCTGAGCCCCCAGACTGTACACACTTCTGCTGTTTGTACAGCAGATGGTGGACACTAAGAGCACACCTGGGACCTCTGTTTTCTCTGAAAATAGCTAAGGCATGCAGGAACTACACTGTCATGGAAATCCTGGTAAATTAATCCTTTAGTCTATTGAAGCGCTTGGAGTGCTCTGACTGAAGGAAAGTATTTCAATTTAGACAGTTCCAGCAAATGTGGACAGTTCTAGGCATCTCCAAAGACAGAGCAGCCATACGCACTTCCAGACTTGAGGAGAATTTGGGAGGTTTAATTTGGAATCTGATGCTCTCCTGACCGGGAGAATGTATTACCTCAGCATACTGAATAACAAGTAATTTAAAAATTAGTTTGTTCATTAATAGATTGACAACTGTGTTTGGTGAGTTGCAGGGCATGCCTTAAGATAAAGCAGAGCTCTCTCAGTGCTATCAGCAGTGTTAGTCATTAGTAAAGCAGTTTCTGCTAAAACCCCCACTGCTGTTGCTTTTATATTGCTAAATAATCTAATCTTAATTATTGTTGCTGGTTTAATTGCTGATCCAAGACAAACTGTGACAAGGGAAGGGCAAAGATTTCACAGGTTTGAAGAAAAGCTTGCAAATATTGTTTGTTTTGCTTTAAGAGAGGTGAAAAGGACTCCTATGTTTTTCTTTAGTTTCACAGTGTTTTAATCAATGTAAGTATATCAGGGGGAAGACTGTTTTTCTTTTATTTTGAGATATCTAGAATTGGCACTGGTAATATGGCAGTAACAATGTAAAGTTAAAGGAATAATATTACATGGTAGGTACCACAGAACACAGACATTGGCAAATCACCATCTAAAATTGCTAACACTCCAAATATCTTTATTTATATGGTTAATAAACTGGATAATCTCAAATTGCACTCCTAATCAGTCAATATTATCAACAGTTCTTAACACCTTAATTTCTCTCCTTCTAGCCCTAGTTTCTGCCTTTCCCACTGAGTTAATTTTAAATTCCTGTCAAGGACTTCTGACTCTGTGAAGTGGATCAGGTAATGAACTCCTGATCTGACTGCTTATTCTAAGCACTAAGACACAAAGCATGATCACTTCATTACTGCATGGCACATTGTAAACATGCATGATTATTTGCCACACAGTTAAGCACTCAGGTTTTGCTGTGATAAGGAAATTTTAATGAATTATATTTAGCTCTTCAATGGAGGCTGATGAAGCTTCTAATTTTGCATCAGGCTCCAAAGCAGCCAGTACAGAACAGATAACAAAAATCCTGTAACTTCAGGTATTTTTTCATAATTCACACCACAATCTCATCTGAAGTCCAAATGGTGGAGTTTATTTTTCTGGTGTCATTTTTGGAGGATATAATACATCATTGTCACAGTTTGACTCAGGTCCGACAACAATGCTCTCGATCCCCCCTCCCCCCAACCCAGGTAGGGAAGGAGAGAGAGAAAAAGAGAGAGACTTGGCTGGATTGAAAACTAAACTACACAGCTTTAATTAAAACACTAATGAATGATACAAGAAAAATATATACCATTATATACAGATAGATTCAGGTATGGGCAAAAGCCTCTCGCCTCCCCCCACCCCAGCAACTCCCACAGCACTTCCCTGAACTGGGAAGAGTCCCGAGGAATCCCGGAGCTGCTGCTGGAGAAAGCAGAGAGTTATGGGGGTCACAAGAGATCAAGCCTGAGGATCGACGGTGATGGATGAGCAGAGTCCTCCCCGGACGCCGGCCATGGACGGAAGAGAAGGGAAAAGAAGGAAGGAAGTTGTCTTCTGTGATCTCTGACCTTCCTCTGAGCTTACGTAGATATATGGAATGGAATATCTTTGGCCAATTTTGCTGTTCATCTAACTCAGCCTCCTACGGGGGGGTCACAGATCTCCCCATAGTGTCTGAGCTGGCAGAGTGCAGGTGCGGCCTTGAAGCCTCAGTAGTTAGAAAAACATTCCACTGTCTTATCAGCCTAGCAGAACACACCGTTGCTAGTTACAAGAGAGCTTACTGAAGGAAAAAAAAATCAGTAAAAAGAAAAATTGGCTTCATCCTGGCTCAAACCAGGACAATCATCTTTCACAATTTGACTTATCCTCATGCCATTGTTTGAGAAGATGAGTAATTTAATCAAATCCCTTGATTCACCTTAGGTATAAATAAACCTAAAGATGCTTGTTGTATTTATTTTGAAAAAGGAAAGCCATTAGCTCACTCTAGATTGTATTAACTGGAAATTCCAGTATATTCTGGAGTTTTGTATTTTTTTCCTACAGACTTTGAAAATATTTTTTTTTATGATCTTAAGCAGAGCAAGCAGTAAGACAGTATTTATCTGACACAGTCTCTCTCAACTAAGTGTGAACATACTCATGCCATTAGTGATAGCAAAGTTTTCACCTAGAGCAAATGGAAAAAAACCAGAGGTCTGTCTCACTTTCATAAGGCTGGGAGTTAGGATCTAACCTGAGATCTATGTAATATAGGATTCAGTTCTCTCTAGTCCATCTAGAGGATATCTGGAATAGAAATTACTAGACTGCAAGTCATGTAATTTCATTGCTAACCAACAAAAAAGCACATCTCATCTGGTAGCATAGATGTGCTAGGAAGTGGTGCCAGAACAGTGGTATAAGATCTGCCAAGTGGCCTTCAGTGATGTTTGACACAACCAGTAGGGATAACATTGTTCAGGCTGTGTAGTGGTTCACCCTGGAGGGATCTGACACTGAGCTAAGCAAGAAAAAAGCAAGTCTCAGTATGATCTTCCTGGATTTGACACTCTGGAGAGGCAGATTTTGCTATGGCAGACAAGGAATTTTACTTTGTTACCTCCAAGAACTTTGGAAGAAAAGTGTTTGGACACAGCCCTTAAGTTTCATTCAAAAATTTTGATCCTCCCTGGACTGTTACACATTACAGGAGCTAATTAGAGTCTCTGAGTGTCTGCAGCAGACCTTGCCAGTGCAGCAATTTACCAGAACCTTTCTCTCCCCTGCTGTGTCCCAAATCTACTGCACAGGGTCCCAATCCTACAAAAAAGGCTTGGCTGCCTCATCACCTCAGAGTAACTTCTACAGCTCTGGCCAGATCAGATTCAGTAACAGTAAACACTATAGGTTGTGAACAATAGGTATTCCTCTTCTAAAATACATTAACTGCCAATGTTTAATTCAAAATCATTCAAATTCAGGTAATATTGAATGCTATCATTTGACATTTGATCCATTTTCTCCCTTCTCAGCAGGCACAGCTTTATGACTAGTCTGAGCAAACCAGAGAACCTTTGCATCCTTATAATCATAAAACACATTCTTTTGTCATTAATTAGACACAACTGGGCAGGAAGTAACACAGAGGCCATAAAATGCAGTGATGTATATTCAGCTCAAGGCAATAGATTTTTCCTTCCATTTCCAGAACCTTTTGACAGAACTGGAATAAGATGTATTCTTGCTTTGCAACAAATACTTCTTTTATATACCTGTTTGCCCTACCTTTACTTAAGCTTTCTCTAGTCCATGAAGTGAGCCATCCAGCTGTGACAGGGAAGGCAGGCAGCTGCAGGCAGTAACTTACTTTAAAGGCACTTCCCATACGTGGCAAAAGTCACAGTGACAGTGTGAAAAGCCTGTAAAATGTGTCCGTGTTTCAGACCTTCCCTTTTCACAAGTTATATCAGGCAGCAGGGTGGTGTAAAAGTTCAGGCATGGGGAAATGTGCATAAGGTAATGAATTCAGTCTCATGCTTAAATCTTACAGGATAGCTTAGCCTGCATGTGGTTTTTTGTTGCAACACCTAGATAACATCAGGAGGAGAACTAGGGGCAGGAGGCAAGTAGTAAAATCCTCAGGAAAGTTTTTTGTATGCTTTTTGGTGAAAATCTCTGCCATTGGAACATTAAAAAGTCCCTCCAAAAGTTACTGTGAGGCAGTTTTACTCTTATGCCTGCACTTGAACAGCTCACAGCAATGGCAAAACCTCTGCATTTTTGCTATGGAAAGGGACAGCAGGATTTATTGAGGTGAAACACCTGGCTTGTCTGCCAAATTCATAGGCAAAATTATTGATAGGTGTGTGTATGTGTATGCTGTCAGAAACTATACCAGAAGACAAAAACCATCAATTCAGCATTGCCATAGTAACGACAGTATGGCAAGTGTATAATTTTCTGCAGAATCAGAAGAAACTCAAGTACAGAATCACTTTCCCTGCCATATAACAGAACTGAAAACCCCTGACTGATTCATAGTGGAAAATTCACTTCACATTCAACTCTTATCATGTGCATCCACATAAAAAAATTACTGAGTACACCTGTACTTATACACTCTCCACAGATGCAGAGCTACCATTAGCTTCTCTAAAGAAAAAGCATTCTTTTCTTTTTATTTCTTTTTATTTCTTTTTTTTAACCCAGATATTTCCCATGTTTCTAGTATTACTTGAAAGGAAGACAGTACAGTGGAAGATTTTTAAAGTATGTGCTTGAAGCCTAGATCATAATAAACACATTACAATAAAATTCTGAGCTTCAAAGCAGTAAATGAGAGGATACAGGGTGGATGCTAAACTAAACTCCTCTTGCTAGCCTTCAGTACCTACTGAATTTTTGTATCAAGACAATGGCAAGGGTAAATGCATTCATGGTGTGTCTGCAGATATGGTAGGGATAAATTTAAACAAAATTCTTGGAGAAGTAATTTTTGTTCTATATACTTTTGTCCAGTAAGTTTATCACAGAATTTATTTTTTTTTCAGCAAGTTCATAGAGAACAGAGTTGGGTGCAATGTAATTAGGGGATATTTTGAATAATTTAAAATGGACAAATATGTAAAAAAAACCAAAACAGACAGAATGTGAATTCACAAGATTTTAAGTATACACATCAGCATTTCACAGCAATACATTATGGATTATTTTGCACAGATTGTTAGTGCCAGTGATTCTTTGATAATCAGCCATTCATGGTAATTGTCAATTGGTGCCTAGTGTCATAGAACAATTGTCCTGATCAGATTGAGCAAATGAAACCAGAGTGCATGCATTTTCTGGCCATTTAAAATTTTTTCTGAAATATATATTTAAAAAATAATACTTCAAAGTAACTTTTCCAGGACTTATTCTGGCTTGGGTGAAAAGAGTAATCGATGTTAGGATTTGAAATAACACTTCAAAATTGCATATCTCTACCAAGTCCTATAATTCTACTGGTACATATTCGCTCTGACAGTTGGGGTAATGCCAGAATAGAAGATAGATCATGAGAATGTTTGCATGGTTTATTCCTAAAATAATGATGTTGTTATTGGTTTTGTTAGTACACAAAGTAATACGCCAGCTAATAGAAGTAAAACAGAACAATGATGCTGATACATTCCCCATTGGTAGTGGTTTTATTGCACTGGACTACACATTTTTCTCCCAAAATCAGGAGCTGTTCTGTTGTTCAAAGTATCTCCAGTTCATAGACTCACAGGATGTACTGGGTCAGAAGGGACCTATAAGGTCATCTATTTTAACCTCCTTACAATCAGTTCCCCTCATGACTATTTTTAATCAATTAATTTTGAATTCCTCTCATATTGGAATGGCCACCTGATTAAGCATTTTGGGCATGATTTCATCATAAAACATAAGAAAAATAAGGACTGCAGAGTGGCAAAAAGAGATTTTGAAACTTTGTGCTAATCTCACAATTATAGTTTTTTAGTTTACATATTCAGCTCTCACTGACCTGATGAAATGACTACATTTTGTAAAAGTAAATATAGTGCAGGCTATCTCTAGCATTTAAATGGGAAAAAAAAAAATCAAAACAAGAAACAAACAAACACACAAAAACAAAACAAACAAACAGGAAAAAAAAAGCGCAAAACCCAAAACAAGAAGGAAGAAATGAGAGGAAATAAGTTTAAAAAGACCCCAAACAACCTAAACATCAGTTCAGGAAGTAGCAAATTCCTCTGTACTAATGGTAATTAAAAAATGTTTAGCTAAGATAATAAAAATGTCTTCCTTGCTACCATAATTTATTTTCTTGACCTACATTAAATGTTATGAATGTTTCCCATCAGCACAGATATATCTTTTATCAGTCCAAAATATATCAACATTTGCCAGACAAAGCCATTAAAAGAAACTGTAACAATAGACAACAAATTGTTTCAACAATTAGGTTTACTAAAAACAACGTAGGAGAAAACAGAAGAAACTTAAATGTGAACTAAGTGACCATACACACCAAGAAAGAATTCAAGGTAGTTATCAGATTTAGCATATTCTGTAGCTGGTTTTACTCAACCATATTTTTTCAAATCATCTTGAAAAACTTATTTAAAAAATTTAAAGTCTTACAAAATCAAGTAACCCAAAGAGATTTGATGTTGCAAAGAAAGATTTAAAAGTATGCATTTTGTTTATAATTTGCTGCAAATAGAGGAAAGTGAAGGAAGAAAAATAAGGCATTTACCTCAAAATAATTGTAAAAGAAATTCAATTAATGCAGTGTACAGAAAAAAGTTACATTAATTCTGTGGTTTGTTTCAGTGTACAGAACTGAGAATTTTCCAGGCACAGGTGCCTGTCTTCTTTTATTTCTTCCAAGATTAACATTTGTCTGCTCTCAGTTTGGGATGATAAATGAGCATTTCCACTTCCGTGTAGTGTTACGCTACCTCTCATTTTTGTCATTTGATGAATCACAATTGATATGGGGTGAAGAACGCACCTAAACCACCCCAGTCAGAGTATTAAAGATACAGCAGGTGAGGATAATGTTGAATGAGTAAAAATGGTATTTTGCTGTAAACAATAGCAGATATGAGAATGCAAACAGGAGCAAGACTTGTGCAATAATCTTTGTGGAATAGAAATGGAAGTGTTTCATCTACAATACAACTGTGTTAGGCTTAAGAAAAGGATAGAAAATTGGAAAATTCATTGTAAGGTGAACAAGAGGGTTGTTTTGGTTTTAATTAAGAAAGTCTAAAAAGGAACACAAATATCTTTCTTTTTAGGAAAGATTTTATAGACAATATTGACTAGTTACATGTAAGGCTTTTAGAGATAAAACAGCTGATCAGCTCTCTTGCACAAAATAAGTCTTAGGCTGGATTTAGAAGATGAATTTTCAAAAGGATTGATACCTGAGTCCCAGATCAAGCTCTATGGGGCTATTATGGGGTGTCATTTATTTTAAGCTGCAAGAACAGGTATAATGAAAATCTGTTGGAGGTGCGCAAGGAACGTCCTTTCCAAGAGATAAAATACACATGCAAACATACATTAAAAAGTGATTTTTCAAATTAAGCATTACATAATATTTTATAAACACAAGACATTAGGACTTAAAACTGTCAACATCTTTTCTCCCCCATTAATCTGAAAATATAACTCAGTTTCCTGCACAAAATTACATGCTATATATTCAAATAATGATTTCTGTCTATTTAAAGAGAACAATAACATATATTTCATGCTTGTCAGGCATAGATTCAAAACACAGCAGATATATTTAAAACTGAATTCAGATTTATTTTATGACTGATCAAATCCAGTGTTTATCTTCAACAAGACTGACTAATTCAAAACTTATTAAAAATTAATTGTGTTCATTTGTTCCCTGGAGTTTTTTACTATCATTGAAAATATGTTCTACAAGGATAGCTTATCATATCAGCCAGCTTTTGTGATGACTGTGTCAATAAGGTTAAGGATGAAAGATTGACATTCCAGTACTAGAGGGTACCAGAGGAGTCCTGTAGAGATTTGTGTTAATACCTGTGCTATTATCAACAAATTGTATTATTGAAAAAGGGAGTGACTACAGACAACACAAAGTTTCTAGGTAACAAAAAAAATAATAAGGGTAGTGAATAAATGAAGCTTTTGAGAAGTACTGTACAATGTTCTCATAACACTGTATAAAAAGGGGGGAGGGGGTCTGGGGCTGTGGGCAGAAAACCAAACAAAATTGCAATAATGGCAGGCTTGAAATTGTTAAATGGAAAGGAAAATACCTGGAGTAAAAGAACTATATGTACACCATAACGTATTATAAATTGACAATTACTATGCAGGTAACAGAATATGGAGTCTTCACAGGATCCTTTAAAAATACCAGGTCCATTCTCAAAATAGCAACCCACCAAGGAAAAAAAATGTAAAATGTATTAGGGAAAAAAAAAAGAATTGAGAATAATTCCTTCCACTGTTAGGTCACAGATGAAACATTGTTTACCTACAGCTTCTTTGCTTTCTGCTTTTCTTATTTCATCCACAAAACAGCAAAGAACTAATAAATGGAGGGAGAAAGGCTACAAGGATGACCAGAAGTATGCACCAGCTGATGTTTCAGGAAAAAACTAAATAAGGACTCTTCAGCTTGGAAAAGAGAACATGCTAAAAAGATGGCTAGCACAGCAATTTTCTAAGACTTCTTGTAGTTTCTCATGATGGAAGAAATAAGGACACTGAGAGAAATTATCATAAAGACTGTAATTGAATGAAGTACATTAATGCCACAAGGTGTTGCAGAAGCTGGATGACAAAAGGACTCAGAAAGTAAATTTTAAAACAAATTTTTGGAAAAAGGTCCTGTAGAGACTATACAGGATGCTGATACAAATGCTGTCTCTGACTCTATGTCCCTGATCTTAGGTTGCTGAAACCTGGAATGGCCCAACAGGGAAAATGTCACTGTAAAATTGTTCTGTTCTTGTACTTTTTTTCCTAAGCATCTGCAAATGGTTACTTCCAGAGACAGGACACTTATCTAAATGGATCTTTGATTTCATCAGAAAATCTGTTCTGAAATTCTTGTCTTAACGGTGATGCAGAGAAGATACAGTACGTGATAGTCTAAAAAAAAATATTTGAAAAACTCTGAAACACTACTATCATGACAACCAGAGACTGCAGAATTCCTAAGCCCTAAGGTCTTGAAAGGACCATAGAACTTTTATAGTTCCTGGAAGTTTCAGTTCCTCCTCTCTGTGTGAATGATAACTTGAGCTAGTTGCTTCCTCTCTCACCTTCAGGGATTTTTCTTATGAAAGTAATGGTTTAGGAAACATGTAGTGCCCGTTACCTCTTCAGATAAACACAAAGTTCTGTCTATAAAATGAACTTGTCAAAAGTATATGCCAAGTTTAAATATAAAGTAAAAAAGATAAGGTGATATTTTAGCATAAAAAATCAGAGTTATTTGTAGCAGTCATATTTTACAAAGATTAAATATTAGGAAAGACTTTAGTCCCTTTATCTCATCTGTTTGAAATCTTTGGTGAGTGTTTATTTATCTACCAAAGGCAGCAGCAAGAGTGGCATCCATCTGTAATGGTGACAATATTGTAAGGCTTTAGCACATCCCAGAATCCAGGGCAACTGGAGCTCAAATAAATGCCACCTAGAGCTAGGCTGCAGAAGGGGGAAAATGCAGCTGCAGCAAAGAGAAGAAGTCCCATGATTTCTTCTCTCACTGCACTAGACTATGGGAAGATGAAGGGCCATAGTCCTACTTTCTTATGATTGTAAACCTTTCACAACATCACTTTTGTCCTGAAAAAGGCACTTAGAAATTAAACGTGTTTCACTTGTAAACAGTTAAAGGAGGCAGGTTTATTTTGGTCCTGAATGTTGGCATCAAGTAACAAAAGACTATGCTATATCCCTCCTTTCTTATCCTGACGTCAAGGGTCTCTTTACCCCGGCAGTCCTGCAATATGAGTATTTCTAAATAACAACAAATGCAGCACCACAGCTTGATGTGGGGAGTGGGGACAGGAGAAATATCAGCGCAGTTTACACAAAAGGCAATTTAATGAAATATGAGTTCATAAATTCTGAAATAGTAGTAAAAAGAAAATAAATTTCACTAGGCAGCTGAATATCCTCCTCTCCAAGAAAGTAACTGCTCTTCCAGTAGAAGAATGAGAAAATGCTTAAAGCTTGTCAAGAAATACCATCCAGAAACTGCTGACATAATAAGCTACAACTAATGAAAAGGGTCCTTTTTGCTTCTCCAGGGTAGTGGAGTTCATAAAACATTTCTCTAGACTACATTTGTTAACTCAGAAATAGCTCAAAAGACTAGAAGGATCTTAAAAGCATTGACAATGCTGCATGGAAAAAAAAAAAGTGAAGCAACATTTTTATCTCTTTCCCACCTGCTTTCAGCAGGTGTATGCACTCAGACTACATATCTTTTATGCATTGTGAAGCTTGTATAATTTAGAACTTCATGCTCTACACATTTCAAATTGGTTTGACCCTTTCCCGTCCCAAGCACACACAAGCACACAAATGGAGTTTTACTGTCTTTTTCAAATCATTACATCCTCAAATTTATTCAGGGTTGTGTTTTAGAGTGGTTAAAAAAGCATTTGAATGAACACTTTGGTCAGAAACCTTCCTCCCAATTTGTGGTGAAAAACCAAGCGTAAAAGTGACTCAGTGACGATATTGCATATTTTGTTGTGATGCTCCTACTTTTGGGCATAAATGGACAACCTGGAAACGCGTTTACATCTCTGTGACTGAATAGCAAAAGCGGATCAATTTAATTATTAAACTCTATTCAATGGCTTAAAACTACTTCCTCGTAAATAAGGAGCCACTGAGGAATCTGGGGTTTGTTCTGCTGACTTTGCAACAAATAACTTTCCCTGACTACCATTTGCTATGTACAAGGGGAATTCTTAGCTGATTACACCAGCTGAGGACTGTGTTGTCTTCCTCATTCCTTTTCTGACATAAGAGAAAGACAAGAACAGCACAGAAAGCAGACACACTCTAAGAATTCCTGGCTAATCTAGGATTTATGCACCTAAACTAAAGAAGCAAAGTCCCACAGCTGTTTCTTACAATTTCAAGTGAGGTTGGTGTATATACTTCTGTAAAGGAAGAAAGAAAGAAAGAAAGCTATAATCAGTTTCTAACTATTCTACCATTTGTTCTACCAGTTTCAGGAACAATAATTACAAAGTTGGCTTTCATGTGACATACTGCAAGAGTCTACATTTCTCATTTTATTGGAATAAAAAAAAGATTTTTAATAAAAAGAGTATACCAAAAAAGAAGAAATTGCTCAGTGGTTATCCATATCCTCACCTCTGAATAATCAGCTACAATCAGCAGTTATGAAGGAGTTGGTTCCAGCTCAAAAACACAGAGAAAAATTTACTTAAAATATTAGGCATTATTTTGGCATTGTTTAAAAGAAAACCTCATGTGGTTTAGTTTTACTCTTGATTTCTTTCCAGAAAGTGATTTATAATATTAACTGAAAGTTCATACCAAAATGAAATGTTCCACAATTACGAAAATGAGCAAAAATATTTTAATAAACTTGACTTGGATCTGATTTGAGTTTTAGTCAAGCAAGTTGTTTTATTTATGCCTTTCATCCCAAATGAGAAACTATTTTGAAATTTTGCAAAAACTTTTCCAATCACTTCTGTGTGGCCAGAACTTTCCAAGAGTTTAGCACACGTAAGATTCCCTGCTGACAGATTAGCAGGAGCAGAGCACATGTGGCCTGCAAGGTGACAGCTAGAGGGACAGTCACTGGGAGCAAGCTAAGTGAACTGCTTCAAGAGTGAGGGAAGTAGCATACAGCAATCAACAGCACACAGAAGAAAAGAGAGACATTTTTAATAGGAAGTGTTCAACACCTTTTGCAATATCTGTTTTACAAGATGGACTTTGTTGCACAAAAAACCAACAAAAAATAACAATAATTAAAAATCCTACTATCAATTTAATGAATTATAAAAGTAATTAAAAAATTAAAATTATTGAAAATTTCTTAGACACTATCTAATATCTTGTATTAAAATATTTCTTCAGATAAACATGAGAAAATACACCATAAGAAATATGATGTGATTTGATTTGTAACACATTTATTTGCATTGAGAAAGAATAATGACGTAATTTTTTTTAGGTTTGAAAGTTTCTCTGGTATTTGGATGTAAGTCATTTCATTCTCAAGCCCACTTTTGTATGTTTTGATGATTCTCACTTCAGAAGAAAACTGCCAGTTTGTGTGGAGACAATTCAGGGCAGTCAAGACTCATTTTGAAGTTGTGACTGTGGTGTTGCCTCCTCATTTGTTGTATTTCTAAAGGCTGTTATTAGGCAGAGCCCCACTGTCCACATTTGTCACATCTGTCTAGCTTACTCTGGAGGTTGTAAGCATAGGGCTGCCACCGCTTCTGGTGGGTTGACTCTGGCTGGGTACCAGCTGCCTACCAAAGCCTCTCTATCACTCCCTTCCTCAGCTGGACAAGGGAGAGAAAATGTAATGAAAAGCTCATGAGTCAAGATCAGGACACGGAGACCACTCAGCAATCCCTGTCATGAGCAAAACAGATTTGAGGAAATCAGTTTAATTTATTACCAGTCAAATCAGAGTAGTATAACAAGAAAATAAACCCAAATCGTAAAAACACTTTCCCCCCACTTCTCCCTCCTTCCTGGGTTTATCTTCACTCCTCATTTCTTTACATCCTCCCCATCCAGAAGCACAGAGGGATGGGGAATGGGGACTGCAGTCAATTCATCACACCTTGTCTTTGCTGCTCCTCTCTCCTCAGGGCAAGGACTCCTCATGCTCTTCCCCTGCTCCAGCGTAAGGTCCCTCCCACAGGAGACAGTCCTCCACAAACTTCTCCAATGTGAGTTCTTCCCATAGGCTACAGTTACTCATTAACTGCTCCAGTGCACAGAATGCAGTACTTCAAGAAAAGACTCCTTCAGCTTAGATCCCCAACAGGGTCATGATGCCTGCCACCAAATCAGCTCCACCTGCTCTTAACATGGGCTCCTCTCTTCACTGGTCCACAGGCCCTGCCAGGAGCCTGCACCAGTGCAGGCTTCCCACAGCGTCCTCTGGGCATCCACCTGCTCTGGCATGGGGTATTCCATGGGATGCAGATGGATCTGCACCACCCTTAACTTCCATGGGTTTTAGAAGGCCAGCCTGCCTTACTGTGGTCTTCACCACAGGTTGCAGGGAAATCTCTGCTCGGGTGCCTGGAGCACCTCCTTCTTCCCTTCTTCTTCACTGACCTTGGTGTCTGCAGAAATGTTCCTCTCACATCTTCTCATTGCTGTCTTCGGCTGCTCTTGTGCAGCAGTATTTTCACCCTCTTAAATATATTATCACAGATGCACTGCCACCAGTGCTGATGGGCTTAGCCAGCAGCGGGTCCATCTTGGAGCCAGCTGGCATTGGCTCTCTCACACATGGTTAAAGCTTCTAGCATCTTCTCACAGAAGCCACCTCTGTACCCCCCACTACCAAAAGCTTGCCATGCAGACCCAATACACCATTTTCTGTAGGAAATGGCTCAGGTCACAACTCTTCCCGTGAGAAGCAGTAGTTCTGGCAGCTCTGTGCCTGCTGCCCTCTCACTTCCATTCATTAAGCTAACCTTCCTCTAACCTTCCAGCATAGTATGACAGAAATGCACCACTTCAAGATGTTTTACCATGTTTGTTAATGAAAGAAGTTATCTGAAGTCATTGTACCATTTTGTGTTTTCCTGAACCACCTTCTGTGAATACACAGTATGAAATTAAAAGTATTTAATTACCCTAATTATATAATTCCAAAATAATGAACTTCAGCATTTTTAGAGAAGATTAGTGCAGTATATAATTTTAGTAATAGAAGAAAATTTTAAAGCATGAAGTAATGGCTTAGAGGGAAATAAAAAGACAATTAAATAATTTAAATAGTATACTCTGAATTAAAATTATGTTAAAACATCAATTTAAAAGAAATGCACAAAGTTTTGTTATTCCCTCAGTTTTCAAAGAAAGTTTCACCAGGTGTATCTAAGCAGAGATTGTCCAGGATTGTTCCCTCCTGCTCATCCTGGTGATTCATTCTGAGATATGAACCTGCTGAGTATCATCTGTCTCCCAGATAGCACTGGGACGCCTCCTGGGCTCACAAGAAAGAAGAGACCAGAGGTGTATTCCCATGGGTCTCTGAACTGGATTATAAGGGGGCCAGAGCTAGACGGACATCAGTCTCACAGTGAAACAACCAGGACTAATATTGAGATTTATGATGATAGGAATTAAGCGAGGACATTTAAGAAAATGTCAAACTAGAGAAAAGCAAGAACCCTATCCTGTCTGTATTTAAACAATTGACTCAATCTTTTCCAAATCTGACTGCCTGCTCATACTCCACCTTGCTGAAATGTCCAACCGTTGCTCAGATTTTCTTCTTCCACAAATGTAACTTTGTTGGACTTGAGTTCTTTTAATTTTATTAAGCAGTGTTTATCATTATATGCCTTCTTTATTGCAACCTCTGTTCACAGATAAAGCATTTAAAATAGCTGCAATTTACTCATGCAAATGTTTTAAGTCACACAAAAATCAATAAAGCCAATTAAGTTAGAAGATTAATATTAATTATGCAAATAAAAAAGAAGATTTAACAGAAAAAATAATGCTAATAAAGCCGAAGCTCTAACATTTATTCAGGTGTCACAGCTTAACAAAAAAATCAATAAAGTCAGAGAGTGCAATCTGAAGCTTAGTAAATATCCAGTCTCCTTTGTCTACAGAGAATGTAATTGTTTGGTACTGTGGACAGATGATTCCAAGGCAGATAAGGCACATGGTAGGAGTGAGGCCATATGTGTTGGCTGTTAAAAGGGGATACATCATGGATGCACACAACACAATACCACATTAGGGAAGTTTTCTGAGTGTTTCACAGCACAGATGGGAAAATGTTGTTTTAGGACAAAGAGATTAAACCATCCAAACTTCAAAGTCTTTAGAACAGATAAAAAGAGAACCAGGAGTCCACATAGCTGTACATCAGCAGTCATTTAATTAATTATTAAGTGTTAACAGACATACCAGTGTAGCACTACACATAATAGCAATGTTCAAAGAAAGGTCTCACTCCTCACATCAGTAGGTATTACGGGCGTTATATCTTTCTGAACCATTTTTTTCCAAGGGTTTCTCAAACTAATCAGAGATTTACTATATTCTGGGGTTTTTTTTATGGCTTTGATTTCTGCAAAATCCCATCACTGAGTGTGACTTGAATAGGATTTTATCTATTAGTAGGCAAAGATTTAGCAGCTAGATGCTGTTGGGTGACACCACAGAAAATCATTAACTGCAAGAAAGATTGAATATTCAGATACAATGTCTCTTTCCACATCCTAATTTTTGTAAGGATTGGGGTGTGTTGTTACATGGCAAGTTGCAGACTCAAGCTTTTAACCTAAATACTGATGAAACTCACAGGGAAAAGACATGAAGATTAACCTGGCACAAAATGCTGCTGGATTCCCTCAAATAAATACCATCTTCTACTACTTACCAAACAGGAAAGAGTTTGTCTGCTACAGAAGTCGTCAAATCCACACTATGATGATTTCTCAAGATCTCTCTGCTGTGAGACTTTGATAGAGTTGCATGCTGCATGCCTTCTGGCAGCGTTTCCCGATGGAGACATCACTCAGTTGCAATTATCCTGTAGAGAATAAATCTAGAGGTCTGGTAACACAGCTGCAGTCCTGGAGGAGAAGACTGGTGTTCAGTCAGTTTGTCCAGACCAAAAGGCACAGTACTCATCCTCATGAGCAGATGTCTCTGGGAAGGAAAATATCTCCTTCACAACTAGTCATGTGTGGAGGGTACCTAGGCAGGCAGTCATGGCAAAAAAAAATAAATTTATAAAAGGAAGAAAGAGTCCAGGAGCAATCAACATTTGGTTCTAACTTTTTAGAGTTCTTATATTAAAATTCAAAACATGCTATGACTGGACACATAGCATTAAAAGGTACTAGTATGTCAATGTTTTACTTTATATTACTATAACAATTATATGATAGCTTCTTAGGAAAAGAAGTGGAACAGTTACATGGGGTTGTTTTGGGTTCTGGGGTTTTTTAAAGTTCCATTTCTTTAATTCTCATTTCAAATATTGACTGTGTCTACTGAAGGGAAACTGCAGGGATTTGCAAATGCTGTAACTTCTGAGCTGTTGAAACTTCCTTCCCCTTGTGGTACTGACATCCCAAGCACTTATCCATTCAACTGGTACCATGCTGGACTCAAGTAGACATCTCAAACCTGAAGCAATCCTTGCCTCCCTCATTGAATTGGTAACTCCTTCATTTTTAGACAACCGAAAAGTAGAAGAACAGAGACAAGAATTTGGCTAGAAACAGCTGAATTTTCTATTTTTTTCTCTGTAGAGGCAGATAATAATCAAAGAAAGTTTATTATGTAGCACATGCTTAATGTCCTTTCCCTGTAATTTTAAGGTGGCAACATATTATGTGACTTATTTTACTTGTTTAGTCAAAAGATTTTTGCCATCAAACTGGCATAGAGGAGAATGAAAGTAGTAGAATATTCAGCATTAGAGTAATATAGTAGCACTGCAAGGTGGCTAGGTGTGTACAAGTGTTTGCATGGGCATGCGTGGAGCTTGCACATCATTCAGCTGAGATGAACTTCCATGGAAGCAGCCTCAGCATTCTTGAGAAATCATTTGATCTAGAATCCTTAAAGCTAGACAAACTCTCACTGAAAACAGCGCAAGCATTGTCTGCTTAAGAAGAATAGCAAAGGTTATCATCAAACACAGCCCCTGAGCACTAAGGAGGCAGCCTGGATGTGCTGTTCTCAGTAAACTGCCCATGTAACTGGAGATGAGTACATTCATTTTTGCTAGCCAGACCACTGCTGAGAGCACTCTTTGGAGCATTTCTCCAAGATGCAGTGGTACTTTCAACCACTACTGTATTCTGTTATTATTACCCAAGCACTGCAGCTTCACTACTGAGTTCTGAAGCATTTCAAACCATTCCATGTGATCCCAGATATTTGTTTTAAAAAAAAACAATTCTCCTCTTCTGAAAGAAAAGCTGTTCCCTTGATCCTATTAATTTCTTCTTTTCCCCCCAGAGTACCTTAGCTTGAAACACAGTGGGACACATGGCAAGGGCCTCAAGGCAAGTTTCCTGCTACCAACACTTTACCCCCTCCTGTTTGTCCTTTTTGACCCAGTTGGTTTCTAAACACATGAAATTATGGTAAGAGCATTTGTGGCTGAAAAGCAAAGGAGAAAGAAGAGCAGATTTCCATACAGAATACCAATTTTGGCAAGCTTGTAATTTTAGCCTAAAATATAGTTTCTAAAATTGTTTGAAAAATCAGGGCTCATTGAACAAACTAAGAAATGCAGAATACATTAATTGTTATTATTATTATTACATTAATTATTATTATGGATAAAGCAAAAGCATATTACCTGTACTGTTTTCCACAGTATTTTGACTTTTTGTTTCTTAGTTGGTCATTTCATTTCATAATCAATCATTTCCTTTCCTTTTCAAAACTGAAGCTTTTAAGAGTAAAAATAGGAAGTCATGGTAACACAGCAAGGAAATACTTGTTTCTAGTGGAACTAAGCATTTCAGGTTGACCCCTATATAGTATAATAACATTTTGTGTTATTTCAAATACATTTTAAATACTTTCTTCTATATTATCAGTTAAGTTGCTAAATACAAATCTTATAATTTAACATACGTAAGTAAAGCTCCTGTTTCTTGCTCTCTGCTTGAGATATACTGATCAATAAATGCATTCCCTAGCTGCCTTGTTGCCAATACTGTAAAGTAAAAGCCCTGAAATCAATTAAGTAGTCTTCTTTAATTCATATATTTTCTTCAAGACATTTGAGGAATTCTGCAAACTATAAGTAAATTTTACAGGAAAAAAAAAGAGTTTTAATTGTAAGATTGACTATTTTTCTCTCCTGTTTTTTCAAATTTTGCTAGATTTTAATTTTAAAAGCAATCAACAGCAATATTTTTAAAGCAATTAAAACAGCTATTTTATAATGGTTGGAAACTGTTGCAAATGGTTTTCAGGCACATGACATGTTACTTAAAGAAAAGTAATGGTTTAGACGACAGTAAGATTTTACTGGTAAAATAGTAATAATTATTTCACTATAGTGAAGAGATAATAGCCTGTATTTGGGGCTTTTAGAACTCACCTTTTCTAGTTCAAGAATTTATCTTGTTTTACTTAGCTATAAACGCATATAATGTAGAGGTAAATATTCACAAATTCCAAATTAGCTTATTTATAAATACACACACAAAAAATAAATCTTGCATCAAAAAATCAGAAGTCTGTGAAGTGGCAATGTCATAATTGCTTCCTGGTTTGTAACTAGAGGCAGGGCTGAAGAAAGGGAGAGACAACAGATGTAAAAGTTAGATCAAACTTCCTCCTATCAGCCCTGCACAATTTCAACAGAAAGTTCAACCGAGGTCGTATTACCTCTTTCCAGAGTATCCAAGTGCAGAGAGGTGTGGTGAAGAAAGACCAAGTTATTTTTGGCCAGAGATGATATGGGGGCAAAAAAGGTGATACTTCTTTCTGTAGCTGGCAAGTGGAAGACAACTGTAGAAATTGTAGGTAAAAATTCCTCCAACTGAATGTTTTGAAATGCTGATTATAAGGGAGTTACATGCATTCATCTGACTGCTGATCTGTTTGTGGGAGTGCTACTTCAAGTTTGTCTTTTACCCTGAAAGCTTTTGGGCCAACACAGCTGAGTAACACACATATTCCACAATCATAACACTATGGAAGGAAAAGGTTTGTGTGAACTTTTCCCTTAATGCAAAGAGAAAAGCTGAGACAGAAATAAAGCCAGCATTTTTTCCTGTTGATTCATGCTGTGACCTTTATATGATCATTTCAGTTCTGGTCTTTCTCTGTAAAACAGGGATAACTTTCACAGTTAACCCAAAACCTACTGCTAATTCAGTGGCCATGACTTACTAAAAACTGAGGAATGAAAGAGGTAGATTTAACAGGAGTGGAGAGAGAAGTAATTTAGGGAACTCTGGCTTTCCCCTAATGCTCCCTGACTTGCCACATCCTGCCAAAGGCCTGATATTTGCACAGCTGCACAACCTGCATAATGCATCCCTGAACTGAGTTCCCATCTACAAAAGCATGTATAGGTATCCAATGAACTTGAGGGATGACATTAGATCTTACATTCACATTAATTCTATTATACCGATATAAGGTAGTTTCAAAGTACAATGAGAGCAATTAAGACATAAGGGGGTGGAAATCTATATAATACATAGCATTAAATTTTATTAGGAAGCTACATTTATCTGAATTTTATAGTGAAGAGGTATTCTTGCAAAGGGACTGCTCACCTCTAGTTTCATTTAGGTCTCTGAGCAAATTATTAATCTATTACACAAATGAACTAGTTTGGCAGCAGAAGTGTGTTGTCAAGGCTTTTTACACTTTTAATTGGGAGCCAGCAACTACGTGCTTCGATAACAAGTATCTTCATTTTGTTGCCGACATTCAGAGAAATAACAAATCTGTGAAAGGCGGTTTTGTCCCTGACAGTCCACAGTCATTTTGAAAAGTATCATCCACTTTCTTGGAGGCATCTGTCTGTAGTCCATCATATTAATCTTTGTCAGCTTCATTTGGCACATGGAATAATTCCTGCCTCAAAGCTGCTAGATTTATTTAAATAAAATTGTCAGGAATAAATTGAGAAAGGAAGACCACAGGAGATAATTTGTTTACCTCCTTCTGTGCTTTTAGAGCAAACTAGACTGTCCTCAAAAGCAGACAGCCCCTAGACAACTGTCTTCTTGTGGAATTAGTCAGCTAAATGATGCTCCCTGTGCACTTTTTTTTAGCCAAGTGGGATCTGATCCTGCACTCAAGCTCACAATCCTTTTTCATCCACATTGCTTACCCACAGGTTTCTATGTGAATGTAGGCACAGGGAAGACTCCAGAGAATCTGCCAGAGAAAAAGGTTACATTCTAGCATGGCATTTTAACATAATCCCAAATTCAACTTAATGCAATCTGAATAGGCCTCATACGGGACAAGGCAGCTCCAAGTCAAACCCTTTAAGTCACCAGTACACATATGAGTTGCTTTTTGTTTTGTTTTGTTTTTCTGTAAGCTTGTAATACAGCCTAGCCAACAGCAGGGAGAATCACAGCATTTTTCTCATTCATTTAGGCAGATTGCCTCTACTCAGTCTCCAAAAAACTCCTGGACTTCATTATCAGCATAGATATAGTATGGAGATCCCAAAGGCTGTAGTATCCTTATCAAAAATGAAAGAGAAAACCAAGGTAGGACCAGGTTGATCTGAAGCAAAGACCAAGCTTCTTCTAGTCAGATAGAGTGCACAGATTCTCCAGGTTTTTTCTTGCTTGTCACTCAGACTTTTCAGCAAAGATATAGCTTCTTCTCACAATAACCAGAAAGACAGTTCATAGTTGAAACTTGGCAGCTCAGAATGCTTTGCAGTCATCCTATTGTTTGGACTACTGTGCTCCAGATTCTCCTCCAGCACGCCACAGATGTTATTCCCTGTGTATTTGTTCCTGCCTGGTTAACACCCTTCACCCCCATTTCCCATTTTTTAAAAAAACATTGAAGTAGGCAGCTTGGAGGCCCAGTCTGACAAACCAGTGTTTTATAAGCCTTGACAGGTTTGACAGGTGGGCCCACGCAAGGCTCATGAAGTTCAACAAGGCCAAGTGCAAGGTCCTGCACGTGGATCGGGGCAAACCCAAGCACGATAACAGGCTGTGTGGAAAATGGATTGACAGCAGCCCTAAGGAAAAGGACTTGGGGAGTGTTGGTTCATGAAAAGTTCAGCATGAGCCACAAATCTGTGCTTGCAGCCCAGGAAGCCAACTGTGTCCTGGGCTGCATCAAAATAACCACAGGCAGCAGGCCAAGGGAGGTGATTGTCCCCTTCTACTCCACTCTCATGACACCCCACCTGGAGTACTGTGTCCAGCCCTTGAGCATCCGACATAAGAAGGACACGGAGCTGTTGGAGCAAGTCCAGAGGAAGGCCACGAAGATCATTAGAGGGCTAGAGTACCTCTCCAATGAAGAGTGCTGTTTTTCAGCCTGGAAAGAGAAGGCTCCAGAGAGACCTAATAGCAGCCTTCCAGTACCTGAAGGGGGCTTACAGGACATCTGAGGAGGGACTTTTTACAAGGGCATGAGGCAATAGGATGAAGAAGTAATGGCTTTAAAATGGAAGAGGGTAAATTTAAGTTAGACATTAGAAAGAAATTATTCAGTGTGAGGGTGGTGAGGCACTGGAATAGGCTGTCCAGAGCAGTTGTGGAAGCCTCATCCCTGAAAGTGTTCAAGGCCAGGTTGGATGGGACTTTGAGCATCATGGTCTAGTGGAAGGTTCCCCTGGACATACAGGGGAGTTGGATCCCTTTCAACCCAAACAATTCTGCAATTCTATGATTCTGCCAATAAACAAAAGGGTGCAAAGAACAGACCAAAAAGCTGGGATCTAAGTCACAGCTGGACCCTTTCCTAGCTGTGTGTGTTCAAATAGCATTCAAATAGTGAAACAGACACAGTAAACATATATATTCTTAGTAGAATCACAAGTGGAATGTCATTTGTCAGCTGGGAAGGCCATTTACTGATCTGTTTCCCATTACAGCTTTTCCACCAGTATTATATCCTGTGCTACCACACTACAAATCAAGAACTACTCCGTTTGACTAAGATTAGAGGTGATTTCAGAGTCAGCAAGGACTGATTTGTTAAAAATTTATGGTAGATGCAGAATTAATGAGAGCATTTTCTTTCTGAACTGTGGAGCTTCTGGTTCATTTGGCCACACTCAGATTTTGATGTTGCATATCATTGGTCCTATACTCTGTAAGCCACTAGAAAACTCCAGAATGTGGCTGTGTTAAGCAAAAATACAAAGCAAAACTATGCTGAGTTTCAAGGCAGTTTTCAGCTTTCTGTTGAATTTTGATATTTTACACACTTTTCTTCTTGGAACGTAGAAACAGGTTTCCTCACACTGCCTGGTTTGCTGCTCAGAGTTAAGAAATCTTATTATCTGAACTCTGTGAGGGTATATTTTAAAATTCACCCAGTTATTTTCTATAAGTGTTCTGGACTCTGTGTGTCAGGGGGCTGGCATTTTCTTTGCTACAGAGTTTGCATTC
>NW_009970716.1:2054172-2055955 GCF_000747805.2 Chaetura pelagica
GGGTTGGTTTTTCCTTTCCTACGGAGTTTCCTTCCCTGCCACTCCCAGAGACACTGCAACCACAAACTAAACACACAATCTCATGCTTTGAGAGAAAACCTTTCCAAACTCTGAATCCACAAGCCCAGCTCTGACTAAATCTGAATGCTTCCTCCTTCATGATGTTTCTAGATTGTAATGTGCTTTGGCTGTTTAATCTAGACATTCTTCCCCAGGCCATTTTCTGCTCCTGCCCAGGGCTCTGCAACTGCTGTCTCACTGAGCTTTCTAACATGAGCCTCATGCTCTACTTCCCTGCTGAGTTTACAACTGACCATAACCGCTTCATCTCCCTGTCCCTTATGTTCGCTGCACTGTCTCCTCATCTTCTTGTCACTATTTGTAATATTTTTTTTTTACAAAAAGAGGATGTCACTAATAGTTATGAATTTTTGGGTCATCCATGATAGAGGAAAAAAAACAGAGAGGGAAAAATAGAAATAACTATACTAGATAGGTCTAAACAAATGCAGCTCTGTAATTCTCAGACCTGCCACATACAACAGACTTCTATTTATAAGGTATCTAAAACTTCCTGATTGCTTGTCTGTCTTGTTTTTATGGAGTGTTTGGAAGGTAAGATGGGTGTCTTGGGTGATAAAAATGATAAAAACAGATTAAGCTGGGGAATGGCAGAGGAAATTTCTCTTCTCTGATGTTTAACAATCACAGGTGCGTGACCTGAGATGGGCCTTCCCAATTCACACATACTACTTCAGCTGAGTCTAAATATTCTTGAAAGCTACTTCCTGTTGTCTCTGCTTCCAGGGTGCCTTGATGTAACACAGATAGCTCATACTGACATGTCTGCTGGCTGAGTATCTCATGCAAGCCCCTCTTTTATCCTCCCACATCCCTCCTAAGTGAGAATAAGAAAGGGAGCCATGAAGCAAAAGAGACAGAATATACTCTTATATGATAGAAATTCTCAATAGCACTTAGGTCATGAGAAGAGAGGCATGAGGTAGGAAGAATGGTGGCAGCAATCTTTCTTCAGCAAGTGTGTTCCCTTTAGGAGAGGTAGAAGTAGCCCTTGCCTTTAATATCAATAAAATGCAAAGATGGCTGTAGTGAAAAGGATATAGATGCATAAGTACAAACTACATTGCATATATATCTTCTTTCTTTTTCTTTCTCTCTCTCTTTTTTTTATTTTTTTTTTTTTAGGGTGGTATCAAAACTGTGAAAGAAAAGTATTTAAGAAATTAAAAACAAAAGAGAAGAGGTCTGTGTCAGCCCTATTCAGCTAAAAAAATTCTTCACCAGAAACAAAATACACATCCAGTCAATTGCACATTTTCTCAAGGGATAATGCTAATACCTAGAAATCAAAACGAAAGAGGAGATAGGGCAGTAGAAAACCCCCTCAGCTACTGTTTTTAAGTCCTCTCTGTTACCTTCAGGGTGCAGACTTGCCCTCTCCCAAACTTTAAACTTTCCATCCTTCCCCTAAGAAACCATAGAAAAGAAAGGGTACTGAAGGTGAGAATAATCCTTTTTCTGCTGCAAGCCGGGTAGTATCTTTGCATCCTGCCATTCCTTCATCCAGGTCTTCCTGATTTTCACATGTGAACAGTAATATGCATAACACTGAAGGGCCATCTGTGGGCACTGGCTGCCAATTATGTTATGTAAGACAAATTGCAGCTGCCACGTTTCCTTAAAAAAAAAAAAAAAAAAAAAAAAAAAAAAAAAAAAAAAAAAAAAAAAAAAAAAAAAAGAGAAGAGAATATTTTTTTTCACA
>NW_009970716.1:2055987-2087649 GCF_000747805.2 Chaetura pelagica
CTTAAAAAAAAAAAAAAAAAAAAAAAAAAAAAAAAAAAAAGAAAAAAGAAAAAAAATTAGATGAGAAGAGAATATTTTGCTTCACTCATCTTTGTTGTCTTTATCTGTTGAAAAACAACAGTTCCTTTTTTCTCAACCTCCAGCAATTGAAGCCTGTAGCTGTAATGCCAGAGACAGTTTCCCTCAAACCTTTTATTGCATTTTGTGCTATTTTTCTATCAACATCCACTTTTCTTGCAAAATCCTTTTTATATATATGAAATAATCTTAGGATTTTAGAGGGAAAATTATGCACATTTTAGCTTATAGAGCAGTTTGAGGAAGCTGAAAGAAGCACATTTTTTGAGGAATAACAGTTCTTTTATTGCTAGCAAAAGATATCTAAACTGAAACACATTGACTTTTATAAAGCTACACAAAACAAATACAAAATTCAAAATTTCTTTTCCAAATGACTCATATGCACATATTCGGCCTTTTAATGTATAAATTTATTAACACCTTATTTATCTCAAATATTTTTTATTACACTGTTTGTAGGTAGCATAGTAACAAAATGCAGAAAACATTTTGTCTTCTTGCAGAAAAGATAACTTTTTAGTAAGTTTCAAAGAAAAATCCAGAAATTGGTGGAAAATTCAAAGATATAAAAAGACAGAGTTTGTGTTGGTTTGTTTTTTTATTCTTAGGTAGTTTCTTCAATTTTTAGGACATTTTAGGTACAGACAGACAATCCTGTCATTTTTCATGTCATCTGTCTGTATTCTACAGATGTATTTCTTTTTTCTGTAATATATTCTCACCTTTTGTGCCTCCATAAATTTTATACCTTTGTCCTATGTTAGCTAAAGCCAGATGATCATCTCAGTTCTCAGACAGAAATCAATTATTCTATAGTGGTGGAATTATTTCCACTTCGTTTCCCTTTTTTCCTGCTCACGTCAAAAGACAAAGCTGAACACAAAACTGTGATTTATTTTCATCTGTTTCTGAGCAGATTGTTATAATTTAAAGCCAAACATAATTTAACTCTCCTCTTCACTCTGCTTCTCTCTTTTAAAATAACCAGACATGTTTTGACTTTATCACAAATGAGAAATGTAATATTACAAACAGCCAAAGTTCTTTGCAAGATCTGGTTTATTTTCAGAGAGGAAATGCATGTCTTTTCTTGTTAGCAGCATCAGGCAGAATACCACAAGCTTCTTCTGTATCCTCTCTATATATGAGCATTTTGGTGCAGAAGAACACTAGAAATTAGATAGCAGGGTATGTTTATTGCCCTTCTAATTTTGGTCTTTTGATGAGATTAGCAGTTAAAAATGAAGCTGTAATCTACCTGTACATACATTAACCGGCCCATGGATACTTTAATTTGACTGGTCACAGTCTGATCTTAGTAGCCACAAGTCTAGTTATCACATGCATGTGACACAATCTGAAAATCTCTACAGTGGTCCTTGGTCAAGTCAAGAAACCATTGCTAAAAACTGCATGAAGTAAAATAAACACATTGAAAGATTAATTGTTCTCTGTTTTGCAGATTGTCAAGAATTAAAAAAACAAACAACCCAAGAACTAATGACATAAACTAAGAAGTTAAATTATTACATTAACCTACTCCACCCCTCCATATAATCATATGCTCACAACTGATGTATTGTTGTAAATCAAAAGTTGGTTGACACCCTTTGACTGAGGATTCTGATGCAAATGCTGTCTGTTACAATTTTCATTGTTGAAAAGTATTTAGCTTTCAAAGTTTCAGAAAATTTCCAAAAATCAGGGAGAGGAGGGGGGCTGGAAATAAACAAACAGAAAAAAAAGCAACCAACAAACAACAACAAAAAAAAAACCACAAACAAACAAAAATACCTCAATCACTTTAGAAAAGCAACTAAGGGACATGGTTCTTGATTTCAGAAATTTATGGCAACTATTTCTCTAGACTTGCATAAAAATGCATCTCTTTAAATGAACTAGAGGTGGGACACCTCTAGGTACACCAGCTAATTTCTATGAAATGCTGATACTATTTTAGTTTTTCCTGTCAGCCTGAGATGGAAATGAGAATCCATGCTGTCAGACCACAGGACAGTTTGCAGCAACACTTGAAAATCATGCCTGCAACATAGTGCTGAAAGCGCTAAAAATTGCTTCATGGTCATAATGTAGCCAGGGACTGAAATGTGGAAAGAAATCTGCTAGGTTAGGCATGTATCTCGTCCACAAAAAAACTTGCATTCCAAACACTGCTCTGCAGTCTGTAGGTCTTATTATCCCAGATGTGAAATCATTCAGCATTTTACTTAAGACATGTCATTACTGGTAGAAGAGTCCCTTTCTATGGAAAGGCTGCCAAGGGGTCAAAACCAAATTGCTTCTACAACACTACGGAAGTGCTGCACATGCAAACCCTGCTTCCACAGGAGTATGTGCATATGGCTGTAGCACTCACTGTCTGGATGGCAAAGCACAACTTAAGTGCTGTATCTGCAGACCTAGGACTGCTGGAGTGTGACAATGAGATAATTATTTAGGTTAATTTCAGTGATAACTAACTTTCAAAGTAGATAGACCTAACATCACCCATGAGTCTCTGATACTTCTGCAGGATGCCCAATAGAAGTCTAGGATTTCCCAATTCAACTTTAACAGAGAGATGTGCACACAGACCCCTGAAGTTTTGCTACAATGTAATACAATACATAGCAGATATCATTTTAAAATTCAGCTCACAAATTACCTTTCTGTTCAGACCTAGGAGACTTTCAGTGAACAGCCAGCAATGCCTTGCTCTAGTTTCTTAAATATTTTCCTGTAGTTAGTCAAAAGTCTGAGACTTTTGATCTTAACATATCCAATATCAGAGACTCTGTTGAGTCACCTAAGGAATGCTTTGCTGGTGCTTGGGTGTTTGGGTACTGCAATAGGTACTAGCAATGTCAAAGTGAGCAAGAAACAGAAAAGTAGTATGACAAGATGATCAGTGAGTGGAACTTCCAGACTCAACAGCAGTTGTATATTGACAGCTTGCACCTTTCTCATGCACAAGGACATATCCACGTAGCTGAGGTAAAAAAAAAAAAGTTAAAATGGCTTAGCAGTCTCTGCAGCTCTCTGCACCCATTCTGTTTAAACCTGTACAAAGGGTATATACTGTCATTTACTGTCAGCTTATCCTGGTTACTTGGTGGTTTCCAATGCTATGACTGTTCCCTAATATCTGTTAGCAAGCTGTCATTGGACGCCTACCCACTGCATATTTATTTCACAGTGCATTCTGATTTGACTTTTCTGATTTAGAATAGTTTACTTTTTCTCCTAAAATACCTTTTAAAATTGTAAATTTATTCATCTGTTTTGAAAAACATATTTAATCCAAAAACTCAGAAATCATCCAGGATACCCAATTGCAAACTAACACAGGCTATCAGTTTCAACCCTGCCAAAACAGCAAGATTTTTATTTCACTGTTAGGAGAAATACTGCCATATGGAAATGCATAACAATCCTAGTGAAAGTAAACACAATCTATTCTATACAAACAGAACAGGTCCTATAGACTGACATCAAGTTTCAGACTCCCACAACTGGGGCCTGAGTTTTCCACACCTTTCAGCTGCAGCTCAATGTCATGGAGGGAAAACTGGGACAGTTTCAAAAAAACCAAAAGGTATCTTGAAACTGGAAGATGGAAAAATAGAATAACCACAATTTACATCTGAGTCTCACAGCTTTTGTTTGAACCTTCTGAACAATGGAGGCAACATAAAGTTTAAGTTGCCGTTCAAAAACTCCATGTTACAGTGCTGGCTCCTTTCCTAACAGCGAATAAAACTGACAGAAAGGACATATCATATTTCATTATGTAAAAACAGAAGTTATTGCATACATTGGTCATACTAGTGCTGATACTTAAGCTATTTTGTTACATTTACCCTTTTAATAATGTCTACAGATGAAGACTACTGACTCACTACTCGGAGTGGAGCATAGCACCAAAGGTGGTGTTGCACCAAAGGTGGAGTTGCAGGTGGTCCAAGAGGGCAGGTTTTTATTTTAAGTGTAGGGTTCTTGTGGTATGCATAGTTCTTAAATATTATTTTTTTTTAAATACGGGTTACATTTTAAGATGCTACGGTACTAGCAAGAGATACACACCTTTGGGGAGTTAAACTTTTGTATTCCGATGAATGTGTATGTCGCACTATTCTTCACTCTGCCACAGTGAATGACAAGCTGCTCTTTGGAAAACAGTCAACATACTGTGGAAGAGATTGATGTCTGCTTCCTTTCCTGCAGACTTTCAGTGGGAAATGAGAAAAACAAAACAAACATAAACAAAACAAACAAAAATGTAAAAGCCCAAACAAAAAAAAAATAAATGGAAGAACAAGAGAGAAAAATAAGTATAGCTTTGTGGTCAGGATGACAGCACAGTGCCTAAGGGAATCAGAGTTGTTGGGCAAATCACTTCAGCTAAAGGTTTTTTGCATGTGCACTCCTTATTTTTCAGATGCTTGACTTGCAACGTTCTTCTAATCTACCCCTCAACAGTGTTTGAAATCTAGCTCTTGTCACTTTGTCATTTCAAGCCATTAAACTGTATTGGCCCCCAAAAAAGGGCAGTGGCACACAAAATGCCTTCAGACATGGTCCCTGTCCTGTGCTATTTGACACAAGGTAAAAATCATGATAGAACTCATTCTGCTTTGAGTTTAAACTGTTAAATTCCAGTATTTGAGAATGTCCCTGGCACAGTTTAAGTTACTAGCATGAGAGAAGTACTGGGGCCCAGGTTTGGACCAATATTTCCAGGACAGCAGTAGAGAAACCAGCACCAGCCCATCTCCCATATAAAGTCCTTTCCAAGCTTCAAATCACTGTACTCAAAACTTGGAAGACGAAACTCCTCAAATCAAAATTAATCAGCTTTACTTGTAACATTGCTAAAAAAAGCTCTGTTTTCTAATTTCTTTCTTAGAAGAAAATGTTTCTCTGTAGGCTTTTAAATATGACTATAACCTCAACAAGTGTTGTGGAAGCACATTGGAGGAAGACGCAGCACGCAAAACTTCAGTGCACATACTTAAAATTGCCAAAAGGCACAGCAACTGAAAACAAAGAGTTATAATAGACAGGGTCAGGTAAAATTAATAATGAGCAGTGCTACTTTTCTATAATTTACATTGTTAGTCATAAATCAATTATTTCTTATTATTATATTTAACAATTTTCTTAAACTACTTAAACTGCAAATATAAGGTGTGTCTACAAATGTCAACAATGCTGTCATTTAATCACAAAGATGAGATGTAAATTTTTTACAAATCCCTTGACTTCTATTGACTATCCAATATTAAAGAGACTTCACCACCAGCATCTGGTATTCACCATTCCCTTGCAAGACTTATCAGATAGATAAATTGATTAACCTTGATGGGACACTGTGTGCATCATCTGCATGTGAAGCAATAAATTAATGAGTATAATTTATTCAATTAATTCTGGTTATTGCTTCACTTGTGTCCTTAGAGGTAGCTTTGACTTTTATTCTTCTATTATTGACACCTTATGGAATGTTGTGTACAGTGAGTTCAGAAAACAACTAATGGGTGTTCACCTCTTCTCCCTAGCCGCTGTTTTAGGACATTACAAGTCATAATAATTTTGGTTTATGAGTCTATATAACTTCCACTTGTGTTTTTACATCTCCCAGATTTTTTCATAAGTATCTACAGCTATATGAGATGGGGTTTGTGATAAGCTGTAAGCATTGCTTATACACAATTCTATCACTGTGTTGGAGAAAGTTCAGCACGTTTTAGGACCTTCTTTCAAATAATATTTGAAAAACAAAGTATTACTAATACTTCTTTACATAAAGAGCTACCACATGACCTGTGAACAGACGTGCACATGTTGTGTCAGCAGTTAATGATGCATTTTTAAACTGTACCCTTAAATATTAAAGAGCAACATCTGAATAGCTGTTCTCAGTAAACTTCAAATGAGTATCCACACACATGTGATACTGGGAGATCCTCTTATACAAAAGCTAGATCCTGTGTAGATGGGAATTTTCTGATTACTGATTTTCAGATTACTGAAGCTCATGACTGTTGGGTATGCATGTGACCCATCTATATTTAACCTGCTATAGCTATTCAAACTGTTGCCTTCACTGCCATGTCTGTCTGTCTGTCCTGTCTGCCTGCCTGCCAGGAAGTTGTCTGTCTGTCAGGAAGTTGTCTGTCTAGGTTGCTGGTCTTCCTGCATCCTGTCTTCTCACTGGAGAAGAGCCTAGTTCATTGAGACAGGTTGCCTGGCCCCCCACCTCAGTAGAACTGGTGCAACCACTCCAAGGTCTTTTGCAGACTGTTGCTGAGACTCTGGACTCAAGCACACCCATCTGCTGCTGAGTCTAGTCTGGGGCTCTTCTGGTTGGGATGTAATTACCATCTAAGGAGTGCAGGTTCCTATTTCCATATTGATATATATTACATATATATATATATAAAATTCACCAATGTTTATTATTCCATTAAACTTATTCTAGTTTTTTCCCCAACCTTGAAGTCTCTCACCCTTATTCCATTTTTATCTTCCTCTGGGAAGGTATTGAGGGAGGTAATGGAGAGCACCTGTCACCTGCTTGTTGGCTAAACCTGTGACAATAGGTGATTCAAAGCAGAATTAAAAAAGCAAACCTGGTGACTAACTAAACCTGGTGACTGACTGGGATGGGCCCAAAAATTTCTTCTTAAATCTAAGAAAGCTTCCCACTAAAGTTCATTAGTTCTTGCAGACATTAATATAAACATTGAAAAAAAAAAAGAATAAGCATTTCCTACAAAAAAAAAAATCCTTAAAGAAACGGTTACCTTAGTTATAGGAATATTTATTAAGTAATCTTACAAAATTTTCACCTACATTTCTCAGCCTATCACATGGTTCAAGCAAAAAACACCAATATTTATACAGGATTTTAAAGTAAAAGTTTGTACAGTTAAATGGCAAGTATGGTAAAACAGCTATTTTGTAGCTATTTCAATCCATTCCTTTTTGGAATACACAACTGTAGTGCAAATTTTCAACTGAGTTTTGAGATTCAAAATGTGATTGAGCCATACAACTTGCAAAAGAAAGTGGCTCCTGTGCTAGTTTAAAGTGCTGCATTAAGTAGTTCATGGAGATGGAAATTGCAGTACTTGGAAAATAACAAAACAGGAATGTGGACAGGGATCAGTATGTAAGTAATAATGAGTTAGGCAGAATTTAAGACAGCACAAAATTACTTCCTTCATGTGCTTGACTGAAAATCAATTTTATTTTGAAGAAAACATTGATTATAACATTCAAGAAAGAGATTACTTACCATTAAAAATTTGAAATAATAAAAACACTGAACTTTTTCTCAAATTGCTAAGGCCTTCATGGCTAGATCTGAGCTTACAGAGCAAGTCTACTCAAATCAACATTTCTATTAATTTTATTGTTTTACTGCATGCCAATTATTTTTCAAATCCAAAGATTTTACTGCTTCTGTGACTTTATTACCTTGCCCACATCAAAGCTCTGAATTCTGTCCTCTGAAATGGAGGGATGTTCAGCATGATCTGTGTCTATCCATTGCAATCTACATTCAATACCACAATGCAAAAGGGGAGACAACAGGAGGGAAAGGATGTTGCTGAATGTCAGGTAGGAGAAATATTCTTGTTTCTGGGCAGCAGCTCATTCTCCCAGCAGATTGCTTGAGCAGCAAAAGGTGGGCATCTCCCTATTCAATACAGGATCTAAACATTAACACCTTACTTCAGCTTCTCACTGTATTTGCCACAAAGCCTCTTTCTTTCATAAGCAAAGTGATTGTCTTTTCATTCCCGGTGCACATGCAGCTTTCAAAATACAAATACTGATGAGCTCTCAGATATTCTATCACAGCAGGTTTATGTTTCGCTACCTGTAAATGCCATTCATATAAATCAAAAGTCAAAATAAAAGAAGAAAAGTCCTATGAATAATAATTTGAACTATTAGTTAAGGGCTTATTAAAATTAAAAATTATAAAAGGAGAAAAGACACAAGTTTTTTAACCATCATCTCAGCTCTTGACATTAAAGGATACTTATCTAATTAATTATACCTTCCATATGTTTCCAATTTAAATGGAGCCTAGAGGGTATTCTTTATCAGGACAGTACTTGCAAAATGTTGACTAGTAGTAGCAGACTCTTTTTTTCTAATAGCTTGGCCTTTCTTTATAATGTTATTCATATCCAGAGACTTGAGGAAGAAGGGTGGCATAGGAATACAACAAAGATATGGAAGCCCCATCCCTGGAAGTGTTCGAGTTGGATGGGGTTCTGAGCAACCTGCTTTAGTGGGGGGTGTCCCTACCAATGCAGAGCAGTTGGATCTGGATTATCTTTAAGGTCCCTTCCAACCCTAGCAAGTCTATTGTTCTATGAATAAGCAAGAGTCCTGACAATCCATCCTCAGATCAACCAAAATTCTCTGTAAGCACATAATGGCATTTATGCCAAGAGTTACTAGAAGCAAATATACATTCTAAACTTACAGGCTGGAAAAAAAGACAAATTGAACAAATTGAAAATTAGTACACAGGAACCAACCCTGTTCAATATATATGCTTTATTCATTAGTATCTAACACAGTCGACTTTTTAGAATAATTATATAGGATTAAATGTAAAAAATTAATGAGGAAGAGTTTACAGCCTTTATGCTTTCCTTCTGATTGAAACAAGTATGTTTTTACTGTTGGAGTATGTTAGTGACTCTAACTGCTCTGCTGTAGCCAGCTCAAAAATTATGTTCTTTCCTATATCCCTATATCTGACTAACAGACATATGACCACAGATAATGACCATAGTCAAATGAAAAATGGGTATCTAGAAGTCTAATAATGGCCAATTATATAAACACAAGAAAAAGCTGTAAAATAAATATATAGTGATTTTTCATAAAATAAAGATTTCTGGCTACTAGCAACTCACAGGTCAGGGTATTCTATGATCCAGATATTAGGAGCTACTATTTATTTTCCTTGAAATGCCTTGATTTGCATACTTTCTTACTCTTCAACTGCAATATACAATAGCATTCCGTGTATTTCACTAATCCCTCTCATGCCTATTATTAATCACCCAAATATATTGAGGCAAACCAAAACAGTACTCCAGTCTTATCTGGATCCAGAAAGCAGAGAAATTGCTCTGATGCAGATTTGGGTAAGAAAAACTTCCACAAGAAAATACCTTCCTGGTTTTAAGTTCCTCCATTCTTGCTCCCCTAAGGCATGGAAAACACCATCGAAAACAGGAAATTTCTGCAGTAAATTTTGCTCCTTGCAGTCAGTAGCTCAGAAAACTATGCCCCACTGGTTCTTGAAAGACAAAAAAAAAACATATTTCACTTCTAATCTACAGACTTTTAGAGAAAGAGCAAGTAGTTTCTCAAAGAAGCTGCAGAAATGTCTCCAGGGAGGAAAAGCCACCGGAGGAAAGGCTTTTAAAGTCCTTATAAGCTGAAGTAACATACCTAGCCAGCCAAGCTTCTGTAAAATATTTCTATCTCTTTATTTCATGCTTCTGAAAAGTGTGCATGTTTAAATATGCTACAAGTAAATGTAGGTTAGATATTGGGAAGAAATTCTTTACTGTGAGGGTGGTGAGACAGTGAAACAGGTTGTCCAGGGAAGATGGGGATGCTCCATCCCTGGAAGTGTTCAAGGTCAGATTGGATGGGGCTTTAAGCAACCTCATCTAGTGGAATGTTTCCCTCCCCATGCAGGGGAGTTGGAACTAAATGACCTTTAAGGTCCCTTCCAACTCAGGCCATTTTATGATGATTCTAAGAATTAAAAGGAAAAAAATATCTCATTTTCTCCATCGATGTATATCTGTATATTTACATTTATATTTATATAATAACAGACCTTGTCTTAAGGACTGCATTTATTAAACTGTTAGTTCACCCTGGGTTCAGGCTATCGGGAACATCACAGGGTCATCCTGTGAATTGCAGGAAGATAGATCTGGAGCACTTTCTGGAATGGGCAAGGCCTGACACTGATACACTTGTGTTCAAGTGGACAGTAGCATTTGCTGTTGTTCCTGAAACCAAACCCAGTTGAGAAGGCAAAGCTGAAACTAAAATTATTATATGCAACCTTGTAGATCTTAAAGGAGAAAAGCAAATGTTAGGGCAAGGTTTGTTGTTATAGTTGTGGAAAGGTTGCCTAGTCATTTTTACCTGGAACTTCATGGAGTGTAAGCAGTTAAGTTCTTGGCACTTCAGCCATTCACAGATCTACAAGGGGTTCACTGCATTCACTGGATCCTCCATGCTGCAGAGTTGCATCAAAACAGAAAGTCTTCTCTCATTCCTGTGTCAACAGGAACCTTGTGACCACTTCAGTGAGCTACAAGAGGGAGTGTCCCTCGGCAGAGGGAAGGTTAGGCTTCTACAGATATTTTTCTAAAAAATATCTATTTTCTATTTTTTCTTGGTTAGGAAGTCCCACGAGCCAAGAGCTTCTACGCAATGCAATGCTCTGCCACCAAACCTGTAGTGAATTTTCATAGCAGAGTTCATGACAAAGCTTAAGATACAGTTATGAATGCTTGCTAGAAAACAACTGCCAGCTAGTATACAGTAATCAGACAGAAGTGTTTGTGGCAGGCTTCTGAATGGGAAGCTGCAGGGCTGCCAAAAAAATAAAATAAAGCCTGCATGTCCCCAGACTTGTGGAAAAGACATTTTTGATCACTCTGAGATTATGTTTTATGTTTTTTTGAGGGAAGTCTGTGACTTCCTACATTTCTTGTTTGGAAGGCAGGCTAAAGAATTACTGCCAGCTTCTTTTCCTGGGACAAAGAGCAAGGATAATACAGAGCATGTGCAGCCCCTAGATGATTTTATACATCTGAAATATCTTGTCATAGAAAAAGGTAATGCAGACGGCACTTTTCCAGGTGAATCCAGATCATTGTAGTAAATCAGAAGATACTGTTACTTCATACGGTACTGAGAAGAGAGATTGTCTTCTAGTGCTCCTCTGACAGCTTTTCTGCTGTTACATGGGGTCAAGTGACAAAATTAATGGCACTTTATTATAAAGTTCTGTAAAGTATTCGTGCTTGTATTTTTTTTTTCTAAATAATATGCCCTTTCTTGAAGGGCAATGCAAAGCAGAAGAGTGAAAGACTATTTTAAGGTGATAGGGCACATAAGTGCTTCTAGTATGAAGCTTTTCAAAATAGCTATTTTGTGCATTGAGAGAAAGCAGCTTAAAACTTTAAGGCTTCTTATTATCTCAGTAAAATATGTCTTTTTCACTGTCTGTTGCTGAGTTATGAATAGTAATAGTGATAACATTAGAGCTGCAATGACACATATGCTATGGATTATTGACAGGAAAGTCTCCATAGACACAACCAAACCTCAAGACTCTTAAGAATGTACCATTAGCAACAGGAGACAAAACTCATGAAGAGGCTTTGTTTTGTTCAGATGGGCACTCAGAGCAGGTGCCTCCAGGGCCACTAGAAATCTGAATTTGAAGGAGAAATGAAACAATCTGAGAATGTGCTTTGTATTACAAAAAAAAAGGTGAAGAAAAGGAGCATTAAGAATCCAGGCCCAAGAGAATTGGTCTGGTTAGAAATTCTATGTTCCAGTGGATATGTGGCAACACAGATCAGCTGAGGATTTTCGTAAGTGAAAAGAGACAGGCAATTGAACTGTGCTCACTAGCCAGGAAAACCCACTCTTCATTTTCCTTCTGGAGAGTTTCTATAAACAGCATTATGTCTTTGTAACTTTGCTGCTGTTTTCATTCTCATGGAAGTCAATGCAACACACCAAGTGAATGCACGCTGAGTCGGGTAATGATGAACTGACCCACTTTTAAGCCTAAGCACATTTCTTTCTCAGCACCACTTGTGAAACATGAAACTCTCCTTTTCGGTTGCTGTTTACATCAACCAGTATACAAAATACACAGTCACATATAACAACTATTTGTAGTTCTGGCTTTTCTCCTTAAAACCACAAAAGAAAAAATAGACTTGAACCAAAATTTAAAGCAAGCCAAGGCACAGTGAATTGTGTACATCAGGTAACTAATATTCGCTTTTTTGATTCACTAGCAAGAGTGCCTGTTATGAAGTTGATGAGGAGTGAAAGCTCAAGAAGCAGAAATTTAACATTATTCCTTTTTGGCTGAAGGGTTGCTTTTTTGCTCTATGTCTGTTACCATGGTGAATTTTGTGAAGAAAACCTAAGGGTTCTGAAAAGCCTGTGAATGCAGTCAGTCATTACCTACTTTCATACCTGAATCCCAAATCTTTACAAACCAAAACAATGTGTCTTGCAAGGGGAGGGTGGATGCTGCAAATGTTGTATGGGTGCATTTTGATAGGTAATATCAATAAGTGACAGACTGGGAAAATATTGCTCGAAAAGCCTAGAAAACCCCTTAGATGACTGCCTGATAATTGCATCTTGCTATAGCTAAGCATCCCTTGTGCAAGAAATAACTCTGCATTTACATTAAGTGTAGAAATAGCTAGAGTCTCTCCCACTTTACAGTGTTCTGGGTATACTACTCTTATCTATGTAAAGCAGATCCAATCTTACTCCTCTCAAGATTTCTCATCTCTTTGGAAGTTTTGATTACCCTGTTAAATATTGTTTTAAGAATCCACCTCTATCTGTAACCTGAGGACAGGAAACTAACCTTGGACGACAGAGTAAAGTCAATGCATGAATTGTGAGTAGAAGGGAGAAAGAGGGGAACATCCTAGAAGCCCTAAGAATGAAGAAGAAATAATGTAAAACCTGTTTCACACATACTTACCATCTTTAATGACTTGCCACAGAACAATATGACTTGATTCATGTGGCATCACTTGTACATAGTTCAAGAAATAAGCTTAATTTTCTCTTCCTTTTGATCTTTCTTCTGCCCTGCAACCACCTCCAATATTCTGCACTCTCCTTCATTACAATTGCCAACAATAACAGTCAACAAATAGTTTTGTGTGTACTGGTAATAATTTTGGAATTATTAGACACAGTCTGTCACAGTTGCGAGATACAGCTGATGAGCTGACCAGTGGCATCTTGCCTGTAGGACAGTCCAGTGCTCTTGGCCCATGTGTCCCAGAAGGCTCTGAGGTCTGACCTTGGCTCTGACCAAAGCAGGGTGGCTGTGATGCAGCTGATACACCAGAGAAATAGATTTGCCTTTTGGACTGGGAGAGACATACAGCTTTCATGCAGTGGTGAGCCCCTAGCTTCCCCACCTCTCTACATTTGTGAAAGAAATCACTTCTCCCAGATGCTGTCAGAAACTTGAGAATGGCTACCAAAAAAAGGTGTGTTTCGCTGCTCCATCCTGGATCCATGGGGATATTTTCAGTGACTGCAGCTGAGTGACTTCATGGAATTTTTCAGCTATATATTTCTTCTCCTTGTTCCTCTAGAAAAGGTATACCCATAAATTCTCCCTATAATTTAATGTTCTCTGGATGTAATTGAGGTTTATGTAAATTTTTATGACATGCTAATCGCTTGAATATAAATGAAACTGAAAACTATCTTGTAAAGGAAACTGAAGGCTGCTAATGAAAGGTCTCACTAGAGATAGCATAGAGAAAGGCAAAACTGAATGTCACCAATGTAGCTCTCACCTGAGCTGGTCTACTCTCCAATATAACATTTATACCTTTGGCCATTTACAAAGTATATGTCTCTGTTCTCCCCTACAATTCCTGATCTGGGCTGTTGATAGGAGAGAAGACTTAAATACATTCATTTTCTTCAACATTCTGAACTTTTTATCTCAGATTATGCTCATACCATTTGGAGCTGTAATGCCTAGAAATGATGCCTTTTAAAAGTGGTAAAGAATTTTGGGAAATTAATTCCTACTAGACCAGGTGAGAATACAGTACCCTTGGGAAAGTTAATGTATGGCAGTTCTTTGCCTTTGGGTTTAGTAGATAAGAAACCCAACTGATCACCGTCTTAACATTGTGTTATACAGTAGCTAGTTCCAGGAATTCTGATTTCTGTGCTTCACATTGCTACTGAACTGCACAAGGATCAAAAGCAATCACTTTTAAAGAAGCTGCAGTCATTCTACTCCCACAAGGTTTTTATCTTCTCTGCTTTTTCCTTCTCCTTTTATCTCCCATTAAAACCCTGTTATTATTGGGTTTTAAAGTCATCAGGTTTCAGCTAAGTAAAACCATGTCTTTCATTGCAGATAACTATTCTCTTCAATGACCTCAAGATTTTTATTATGATTTATCCATCAGAAGAGGGGGAGAGGAAGGAAAGGGGTATTGACCCAGATTTATAAAAGTGATGATGCAGTATTGTGGACACCATTTTATCTTTTAAAAAATGTCAGCAGAAATATGATCTTTACTTACACTTCAACAAGCTTTTCCAAAAGCCCCAGCAATACATAAGTGCTGTCTGTTTTACTATTTTCTAATACAAGTATAGTTGGAATTGAAAACCTCTCTGCCTTTCCTTAGGACAACTTTTTAGGGAATTAAATTTTTTCTCTCATTTCTAAGATTTAGTTTACCTGTCCACACAATTGTTTGCCAGCCTTCAGACAGTGAAGAAAGTTGATAATGCTGGCATTGACCCCAGGAAGAAGGAAGACTTGACAGCTGTCAGAGCATTAGGAGCTACAGAGGTAAAACAAAACACAGTGAGTAGACCAACAGCAGTTTTACAAATCAGGTAAAGTTCTCCTTCAGGTGGGAGAATTCCCTTCCAAGTTGAAGGAAGCCATGTGTATTCACCGGACAGAAGAGGAAAAAAATGCCCCAAGTGTCCTAGAAATCTCTGAACCCATAAATAAATCACTTGTGACCATTACAGGGCCAGTGCCCACAAGGAACAGAGCTCACAATGGAGCTATGTTCCTCAGATCAAAGCACTCTCAGATGGTCTCAAAAACCCATCAAGAGTGGCTTTTCTGCTTCTGTGTCCATAGTTGGGCTATGTTCCCTTTAATTACTGACAATACATGGAAAATACAAACACATAATTTGTTTTCAAATGCATGCAGCCAAAGGAAACTTCAAGCATTTTGCTACAAAAAAATGCTCAATTAAGAGAAGCAAAATAGTTTAAAATAGAGCAAAATAGCAACATATAAGAGTTTTGGTATTTTTGTGGGTGTAGGTTTTGGGTTTTATTATTTTAGTTTTATTAACATCAATTACCAGTTTTATAAGAATAGCTGGGGTTTCATGATGATTGAGGGGGTTTTTGGGAAGTCTTACAGAAAGTTGGTGTACAAGTTGTTGGTTTCCATTTAAGGATTCTCCTAGTAAAGGGAAAAAAAAGTATATTTCATACCTGCCAGAGAAATCAAATTAATACACTTTGATAATTAAGCCACATTCTACTTGAAGTCTTTCAGTGAAGAAGTTTACTTTCATTTTTACATTATTCAGGGAGCAAGATGTGGGGGTTTTTACACTACCAAATCAAATGTGAGTATATCCTAGCTTTCTTGATTAAAAAAATATGTTTCAAGAATGAAGTGAGGCAAATGAAACTACAGGATGCCAGTACTCCAAGGAGTTTTTGAACATAGATGCACAGGTTTTTTGATTTATTTTAAAATTTGAAAACCAAAGCTCAAAGCAAAGGAACTTTCTCTTTGAGAAACTCTCTGCCATAGCTGTAGAGGCAGGGCACAGTAGAATTGATATCTTACAATTCCAAATTATTAAGGCTATTAAGATTTTTTTGCTTTGGGATGAAACGTTCCCACGTAGCAGAGTTTTGCCATTAAACCAGGTGGAAAAGCCTGTTAGACCTATGCAAGCCCCTGCCTTTGGAAAATGCTTCATTGCTTCTGCTCCTAACAAATCCCACTGAACCACACACAGAGCTGTAGGCTTTAAATCCCTCAGCAGATGTAGCCAGCTGGTTTCTCAGAAATTAGCTAGTTTATTTAGGTTGGCTTGGGGGCTTTTCTTTGCTTGACTGGTGTGAAATTGCTACTGATTAACTGCTAATCTGAATGCCATGAGGAGAATAATGCTGGAAAGTTATTTCAGAGTTATACTGAGCTATGTGGTTGTTTTTATAGTTTTGGTAAGTGTACCTGAACTTGTTTAACATAAATATCTGGGCTGTTCAGCTACCTTTTCTGTCTCTCTAATATATTTTTTTTTTGTTCCTACAAGTGGTTAATGAGATCTGTTTATGACCAGTTTTACTACAGACACATGAATTTTACTTGCTATGGTGACTTCAGACTGCCTATGCTATATTAAATATACAGTTTGGGCAAAACTCTTCTAAAAAGAGGGTTTAATTAGTGGTAATTTCTTGAAGTGAGGGTGTGGATTTCTAGTGTTTTGTGTATTTTAAAGTTCTGGACCTCTTCTGCTTTGTGAAGTAGCTGAGGCATGTGGATTATAAGATCTGTAGAATGGTTTATATATTGACTTCGGGAAAGTTCTGCCTGTTGTATTAGTTTGGGACAGAAAAGGATTTTTTTTCTTTCTTGTGTAACTCCCAAACTAGCTCTATGAACTGTTACTAAGCTTTATTTCTGATTTATACTAGCCGAAACCAAGCTGATTCAATAGAGCGTTTCTGTGCTCTGAAGTATACTTTATGCAATACAGTAATATTTTTTTAATAGCTTGTCTAAAACAAAGCTAGAGTCTTGCTGATTGTGACAGATTCACTAAATCTGCAGGTAGATCATGAAGCAGAGTGATTTAATAAATTACAGCATTTTATCCACCTAAGGCTTTTTACTGCAGCATTAGTTTTGTTACAGGTTGATCAAGAATTTCCATATATATTTACAACACTTAAAAGTCAATGTATATTTTTACAATACTAGAATAAACAACTGAAATTAAAAAGCAATACACTGTTTTATGAACAAATTTAGCCAGCTTCTTGCTTTCAGTTTACTTCTATTTTAGGGACAGTAGCTCCATCATGAGTTGCAGCCTATCAGAATTACAGGACAAAACCTGAATGTTGGGCTTGGCTTTCAGGACTACTGTGGGAGCATTTAAAAACATTCAAGAAGAATGTAAGAATATATGATAACAAAGCATTTATAAATTAGTCTTTTCCAAAAGTATGTTAACAGATCAGTGCATCAAATCCACATGCATTCAAAGCACATGTTGGACATAACTGAAAGTTCCATTTTTGCTTCTGAAGTTCTGTTCATTCTTTTTGTCAGGTTAACTCTAGTATTAATTGCTATTTTCTCCATGCTTGTCTATTCAAAGCAGAACTGTCTGCGTTCAAAATTGTTCTGTGTTGTGTAAATGGAAATATCTAGCATCTCTGTTGACCCACAACTTTTTTGCTCTCATTAAAATGGTCTGTTGAGAACGATCAGAGGAAAAGAAGGCTTGTTGCACCAAACTTCCCAGGTTGTCTGTAGGAGACACTGGACACAGTTACCAGTAATCTCTGAAAGAGCATGCTACGTAGGAAAAGGGAAAGAAAATGTATTTTCATAGGTGATTCTTTGAAGTGCTTATGGATGCTGACAGTGTAATAATATCACCTGCCTCTTGGTAGCAGTGGAGTGGATTGTGCTTTTTTTAGACTAATGCAGTATACAATGCATGATATAAAGATACAAGTTTACAGCTAAACTAGAAAAACTTTAGCTGCATATTTATTTAATATGTGACAACTTGTAGGTTGCATAGTGATGGATTATGTCCTCTGCTTCTACAATACACGAGTTGATGCATATTAATTACACCATGCTAGAGATGTGGTGTCTGGAGTTGAATTTCCAGGAGCAGCCTGCCAAATGGGGGGGAAAAAATGGAAGAATTAAAATGAACAGCTAACAAAACAGCAGTCAGTTTTGATGTAATGAAGATTAGGCCATTCATGGAGAATTTGGGAAAAGGAGAGAGTGCAGACTGTTTGATAACTTTCAAAGAAGCAAGGTCTGTGCTCTAGCTGATGTATTCTGCTGAGGAACGTGGCAATTTTCAGTCTTTCTCAGAATGGAAATGAAAAGGTGATGTGTGAGATTATGGGCTCACTTTGGAGTAGATGGAGGAATCATGACATGTTTCCTGGACCTATTTGGATAAACAAGCCATTTGACCATCTCTTCCTGAGAATGCAATTTAAAAATTAAATGAGGAAAGATATGCAGATATAGCTCAGCTGTTGACAATTTGTGTTACCTCTAGTGATTACAGAGTTCAGATATCTTAAGTAGTATGCTAGAATCTCAGCTGAGAGCCTGGTGGAGTTTTGGAAGGCCTCATGAAGTTCATGATTCTCATAATCTGATAATCTGATTTTTGCAACATGCACTTTGCTACTTCAGAGTTAATAATATTTTAATGAACACTTGACTGCCTAGATAGAAAATATATAGTGGCATTTTTAAAACCTTTAGATACTTTTGTGCACTCTATTTCCTGCTGTATAGGTAAATAAGAGGAGCCTGTGATATCTATAAGATAGGAGCAGAGGTCATAACACTGAATAACTTTAGAGTGCTACAAAGTGATTTAAAAAAAAAATGTTTTGGGAGTTTGGGAAGGAAAAAAACCTCGACTTTTGTTTTGTTGAGGTTTGTGTCCTTGGTGACCACTTGCTTCTTGTTTGGTTTTCACCTTGTCACACCAGAGTGATAAATTAACTACCTGGGGGGTGGGAAAGAAAGGTCAATAAAACAAACTTACATTGTACTGTTGGCAGCAATGACAGCAAAAGAGTTCAAGTATCATGGGATTTTAATCCACTTGTTAAAATAAGGCATCAGAAGATGGTGTTTATGCACAAGAAAGCTTCTTTGAGAGGACTTAATTTTCAAAGGAGGAGTGTTGAAAGTTCTGCATGAAGAATACAAGCAGTGATGTTACCTCAGGAACTCCAGGAGTTTATGAACAGTACACAAGTCTGCATTAGGCATAATGCAGTCATGGAAACTGCATGTGTCAGTCTGGGAAGAAATTATGCATTTTATATGCAGACATGGGAGTTTTCTGTTCAAATGGAAAAGAAAACACTTTTCAATGGTACAAGATGTACTGTTGCAAAACATTCCTGTTGACTCCTCAAGATAATTGATTTGTTGGCACAAAGTAATTACTGTTCATTTTGAAGTGTCCAGAAAATATTTAGCACATATGTTCTATAAAGTATTCTGTTAGTGTTTTTCCTGTGGGAATTTTGTTTTTTTCAAAGGGTTGTCTGAATGTCTGATGCTGTGAAGAGAGTTGTACTTGCAGAAGAAAGGTTGAACTTAAAAATCAAAACCTTTAGCAAGAATTTTCAAGGGCTGAAATAAAACATAAATTGGCACTTGACAGAGGTACAGTACTAGCTTGGACGATAAAGGAATGTATGGACATCTTGCAAGCCCCACAGAGATGGAAATGTATTTTAAACCAATTCCCACTTGGTTGATACAGCACCTGATCTTTTCTCAGTGGGAATCAAGACGCAGTGAGGCAGTGATTGTGTTCCTCAGCAGCAAAGTGTTAAACAATACCTCAGGTTTGTTTGGTAGGGAGAAAAGTGGCAAGACTGCTGTGAGCTCTCATAGGTCTGAGGTGACACTGATCCTGGTCAACCTAGCAAAGTATCTCCCATTCATGGAGTCATGCTTGTTAGAAGATTAGTGGGAAGAAGGCTGGAAAATGAACACTGGGAGACTTCTGATAGAGAACTGCAGTTGATTCAGTCAGGTCTGTCCTCTTCAGAAGTAATTTGGCATGGAATAAATTCCAAGTACTTCCTTTTTTTTTTTTTCTTCTTTCTAATATGAAAGAAAAAAGCCTGGAGGAACACTGAAAATTTCAAATGGTTCATATTGCAATTTCTGATAATTTTTTTTCTACTTTCTTTTTCTTTTCATATTTTTGTATTTATTTTGCTTTTATCATGGAAAACACTTTGACATCATAGGCATATAATTGTATTCACACTTTGATGTGCCTGGAGAAGGCTAGATCCTATGCTTCAAAAAAAACAGTATATGCTTGATGAGTAGCCTTCAGAACAGTGGGTCTCTCAGAGAGAGACATCTTGGTGTTCCTCATAAGTTGCCAACCCCATTTTCCAAAGGCCATGAACTTTCCTTTTGTTCCTGAGGTCCAGCCAAAGCTCTGTTTAGCCAGGCTGGTCATCTTCCCTGTCAGCTCATCTTTAGGGTCCTGGGGATGTCCTTCTCCAGTGTCTTTAAGTGTTCCTCCTTGAAGTATGACTGGCCTTCCTGGGCTCCTTTGACCTTCAGGACTGTCTCCCAAGGGACACTCTCATCCAAGCTCCAAAACAGCCTAGAGTCTGCCCTTTGGAAGTCCAAGGTGGCAGTTCTGCTGGCTCCCACCTTTGCTTCTTGAAGAATTGAGAACTCTATCATTTTGTGATCACTCTGCCTAAGATGACCTCCAACCTTTACATTCCCCACAAGACCTTCTCTGTTAACAAGCAGCAGGTCCAGCAGGGCACTTTCCCTAGTTGTTTGCCTCACCATCTCTGGAGCAAGTTATTATCAGTAGTTATTACTGATGCTGCTTAGGTGCAATATTTCTGTGGTTTCAGGGCTTAGGACCAGAGGGTCATGGCTTATACCTCAGCTGCTCATGAGCTCACTGCAGCAGCTGAAGTGGATTTCTGAGGTCCACACAGTGTGTGTCCCAGCCATGTTTTTGCATATAGTGAAGGTAATGCTGTCATACTTTCACTTCTGCTCCTGTTTATACCATGCTACAGATGGATTCCATCATGTGATTAGCATATATGCATACTATATGCTGTATTTCGATTCCACTGTGTGATTCACAGCACAAGTGAATGCCAAGCAGCCGGATTACGTTCTACAGCCTGTTCTGTCCCCCTACCTTTTTTTGGTGTGTGTTTATGAACAGGGGATGATTCAGAATCAAAGCCTCTGACAAGTCAGGTAGAAGACCAAATCTATGCTTCCAGGATGACCCTTCCTTTTAGCTGTAAGACATCTGAAAGGAGGTGGTTATGTAGGTTGCACTGTGTAAATAACTAGATTCCTTTGTTTTGGATGCAAAACGAGATATCTGCTACATAAATGTTGCTAATCAAGGACTGTTAACTAGTGTATTTACATAATTTAAGTACTAATACATAATTTAAGTTTGGATGATTTGTCTAAGAATCTTACCTATTTCTGTCACACGACACTAGCAATCACTGCAACCTCACTAAACACAAAGTTATTTATTTTGTCTTTCTCCAGGCTGCGTAAAATTACTCCAAGTCATGGCTTCTCTTTATCTGACATAAGAGTAATATCTTAGGTTTGTGAGAATGAAGTACAAGATGTTTACAGACCTCATTTTTCTTAGAGAGATTAATAACCTTTAAAAAGAAATTAGCATCTAGCCACTTATTTATGCTGATGGATGATGATGGATACTCAGAATTGAACACTCCATAGAAAAACTGAATACAGTTATACTACATATTAGAGGGGATGATACCAAACTAAAATACAGTCAATTTAAGAAAATTAATCTAAAGTATTACCAGAGGCCAGTTTTTGTGGTAGTGGTATTTATTATTTTTGTGCTTTTTTGACATTTTCTTAGCTTTAAACATTCACTTTGCTCCTGCAGTTTTATGAAAAACCCTAGCAAAAACAAGAGAATATTGACTGACAGACCATGTAGGTTGGAGAGAAATTGATGGCATTAGATATTCCTGTCAATTGTGTAAGTGAAAAAAGTGAAATAAGAGACTGGTAATGTTAAGAGTGATGTGGAGGAGAAAAAAATTCAGAAAAGGTTATGATTGTTAAGTTGATGGTTCACAATTGGCATAGTTTTTTCAGCTTTGAAAAGAATGTTTTTATTTCAATACTACACAAGGAAGACTAGGATAGAGAACCACAATTATTAAAAAGCCAAGCAGTGGTAGCTAGTCTTGTATTGCAATATGAACAGATAGACTTTTTTCTTGAATGCACAGAAAGTAAATTAAAACAGTGGATTACTTGTATTAATTTGATTTCTTAATTTTTATATCTGCATAAATTATGTATTATTCCTTTCATCCTTTCCTCGTACATAGTTTCAGCTTTTTCTTTATTGTTTGGTGTTTTTTTTTCCTTTGTTCCTTGGTCTATACTTATTTTTTCCATTTAGGCCACAGTATTTTTCTTAGAAACATGTGAGTCAGGGACGTATCAGAGCAGGAGCATAGATCTGAACTTCATTGTCAGATGTTAAACTTCTGTCATCAGAAAAGAATGGATGTAATTTAACATGCTGTAGTTAAGGTATGTTCTAAAATGAGATCTTTTTTCACAGCCATCTTTTAACTTACTGTATGAGAAAACAAGTTCCCCATTTTTAGATCTGGGCATAGATCAAATGAGATACATGCAAACAAGTTTATTAACTTTCCTTTTATTCTTAACATTTCTCCTTCTGTGTTACACCAAACACCATTAAGAGAGCACTTTTATTGAGGAAGACCAAAATGTACTATATTTCAGCAAGATCAGAACACTGGGCAATTTACCAGGCCATGGTATCACGGAGGTTAAACGATCAATCATTAGTGAAACATAAGGATGCTCCTGTTGTTTAATTTCCTCATTTAGGCATCTGCTCTGCAGTAAATAACCATCCTGCTAATGAGTATGAACCCTGTAAATGTAGATAGTAAACATAATTGAAGAATGGAAATGTAAGGCATCTCTGTATCTTCCTGGAAGCAGACAATGCCTTACTTTAAAAAGTTTCTCCTTGAGCCCCTGAAATGACACTAACTGTTCCTTAGGTTCTTGTGGTGGTTAAGACACGGGCTCCAGGGTGAGAAGCAATGGAGTAGTTTATTGTGAGAAAATGCTCCCTTATACAGTTTTACAGTGGGAACTAAGAATAAGTAACTGGGGTACACAGTGTAAACAGCACTCTCACCTGCTCCTTGGCACACACGCAGACCTTAGGTTTCCAGGATGTAATCAGTCATGCACCGAGCACATGATAAACAGTGTTCTGATTTTTGTCAACATTCACAGTGCTGCTCACAGCAAGCCCTGGCCCTTAGCTGGTCTCATATTATTTTGTCTACTTCTTTACAAATAGTGGAAGCTCTTTTTCTTTTTCCATGGCTATTCTCCACAAGTTCTCATGACAAATGTGTGAGCCAAATTGCAAATATTGTAAGGAGATAAATCCTGGAGAATTCCAGTCTTTTGATGTAATTTAAGTATAGAAACAACTTTGAAACCTCAACCTCAAGATTATTTCATGTGTTCCTAAAAGATTTTTGTAGCTTGTGTCTATCTTTTTGATGTGAAGTAGACTATGAAGTCTGTCCTGAGTTACCAGTTGCCATGTCTGAACAGGTGTTAAACAGTCATGCTTCATCTCAGAGCACTGGCCTGACACACTTTCCCACCATAACAAATTATCTAGGCACAGGTAAAAACAATAAATGTCTTTTGTCCAGGTTTGATTATAGTCTTATTACATTAACTGGATAGGGGATTTGAGTATACCTGGTCTGATATAAACTCAAATTGGAAAAGACTTGTTGAGTTTTGAGAGCAGAGGTATAAGGTAGTTCAGCAACTGGTGAATGGGGGAAAATCAGAAATCAGTCAATGGAAAAGGTCAGGCAGCAGAACCAATCTGCAGGTTTGGAACCAATCTGCCTAATGCCATGAAGAATGATGTTAGCTTCCTAATAAAATAAAAGTGGGCATGTTTAGGTGCTGCCAAGAAATGTTATTTCACTTATAAGCTCTTGACAGCTTATAAGAATAGTGGAGACAGAAAAGGAATCTTAGAAAGAACTAGATCAGATTCTGACAGAACCAATATCTGATTTGGAGGGACTGGACTCCAATCTGTGCCCCTGCCAGAGAGCTGTACCAAAAGCTCATTTACATCCATCTTTGAATTGACATATTTACATCAGTTTAAAACACTTTCTCTAATGCAGAAAAGTCTGACAAATCAAATAGTTCTTGTTTCCTGCATGGCATTTATTTTTCCCCATTATTTAAAGGGAGCAATCCCTTCTGGGTTTGTTTTTGATGGACGAAGGGACAGCTCAGTTTATTTTCTTCTTTACATAATGAGAAACATCTCATACTTTTTTTGTGGCTGTTGAAAGTTCACACTGTCCTTTACTGACTATAAGCAACTAAAATGTGTTGCAGAAAATGAGCTTTGCACCAGTGGAGGGTACTTTAATACCACCCCTGTTTTTGCAGAGGTATCTCAGCTGATATATTCTAGGATAACCTTTGACTTTCTCACAGCTGTACCACACTGAGGGCTCATAGCCATCAGCTAGCACATGTGGATCTTCTTTCTCACTAAAATGCTGAGAAATAGCCCTAGGTTTTTATGGTAAGTATGTGTAGCTAGAGACGGGAGAAAATTCTGTTAAGACAATTTCTATGGAAATATAAACATTATTAGAAACACTATGGAATGCAGTTTCAAACCATATGCCCCAGTTTTTTAAAATTATTTTTCTCTCATAATTATATGATAATTATTTCTGGATGTTATTATATTGCTAGGCATGATTGCAGGTATTGTAAATTATTCCTATGGGGTTTTATTTTCATTTTTGTTTGTTTGGGTTTTTTTATTGTTTTTCCCTTTTAGGGCAGGGGGAAACACCACAAACAGCTGAGCAATAGTAATTTTTCTTCAACAGTGCTTCAAAGCATCCCAAAATACCTTGTTTGGAAATCCAAAATAATAATGCAGACAGGGTACAAGAGAAAATGCCTCCAGATGTATGGAACAGAGCCAAAAGACACTACTTTTACTAGTAATGATAAATGGTACCATGTAATGTTCATCTTTCCTGGTTACTGAAGTCAGGAAATTAGTAGCATTACTTTGTTACGTTCCTTTACATGGTAAATATCTAACTACATCTTTTTCATGCTGGAGCTCTAGTTCCTGCAAACCCCCCCAAGAAAGGAAATCCCAAAAAAAACCTGGAATAAATTAGTGCAGCTTTTCACAATGAGCAAGTAATTTGCAGGAAAAACAGAGGTTGAAATAAAGGATGAAAGGTGTGGGAGTAGGACCTTCTGCCTGCAGTCCCTGAAGGACTTCCTGCCTTGGGCATTTGGAAATGTTTCTTCATTCATTTGGGTAATGAATTCTCTGATTGTTCCTTTGAGTATATTCCATCATTTGGATAATTGTGGTTGATATCTAACTGTAAAAGGATCAATAACATGTTCATGTTTAAGGAGTAGAAAAGCTGGACTATAATAGTTTCATTTTTGGCATTTCACAGTGTTTGAATAGATGAAGCCATATTGAAAATACTACCAAAGCACAGATCATCTGCAACAACAAGCCAATAGCAATCACTGGGAAACTGCTTTAGTGACACACTTCTTTAACATCAGCTCAAATTGAGATTATTTTTTTTTTCAGTTGTCTACAGTAGAGCAGAAAAAATGTTCCTTTTGTAAAAGATGTCTTTTATTTCATAATCAGAAAAGTGAAATAACAGTTCAAAAAAAATTATAATATCAATAAATGAGAGATGTAACCAGATATGAGAAAGCAGCATAATGTAGCCAGGGTATGTGTGTTTGACAGAAGTAAATGGGAAAAAAAAGCAGTGAATTAACACTTAATAAAGGACACGTTTCTTTCCTTCCAAGGAAATTAATTAAACATAAATCTTTTCACAAATTTTATCTATGAATAATTTACCTCATTTGACCACATTCAGAGCTGCTGAACTGTCTGTGGCCGTACTATGTTAATTTCTCACATATATTTGCTATTCAAAACTTAAAGTGAGACTCCTTTTCTTTCTGTAATATTTTGATTTTTTTAATTCATCTACAACTTTAGATTTCTCAATTCCAATATGTTTATAATGGGTTGCCTTTTTGTCTGGTTTCATTGCTTAGGCTTATGATAGGTTTAAGAATAGTGACAAAGACATGATGAAAACAGTGGGCTTTTGAATAAACTTCTCTATAAATAAAAAAAAAATATACCTGCATCAGGGTCAAAGACATTCCTTCTACTTTTAAATGCTATACAAACTGACAGACCATCACCTTCTTCCATACATAAACGTAAGAAGCACCCTTAAGGTGACTTGTCCATAGTATTCAAAGCCCAATCAAATGCAAAATGACAGTGAGGAATCTACTTAAAGACGTGCAGGAATTCCTTAACTACTTTAGCTGTTTAAAAGATTTTATTACCTTCATTGCTGTGCATCATCTCATTCAGGGTGAATTTGATATTTCAACACCTAGGTATAGTCACATGAAAATTGCAGAAACCCATGTTAGCTTATTAAGAATCTTCTTTTGCATCCTGAGAAGCACCTCCCCTTCAAACTGGCAGAAGATGGTGATAAAAGCTTTTCCAAACACATTATAGGCTTTCCATTTTTAAATCCTTGCTTTAGTTTAAGTTAACACATGCAATTTCTTCACTGCATCCTCATAAGAAAACTTAGCCAAGATGCAAGACAAAAGGCAAAGAATGGGCCATTGTTGTTGGTCACATATTGAACAGAATGATGTCTTGGTGCCTCTTCAAAATATTTTATAACACAAGCAAAGGCAGAAGTGATTATAAATGTGTATCCAGTCTTAAATAGTGTTGTTTTTTTCAAATCCTTTTAGGTTTATAATTGCATGTTAATCTTGTTATTGTCCTTGTATCATAATCAATGTACCTCTTCTTGCTCATAGAACAGGGGTTGGACATCTACAAAAAATCCAATTCTACAGTTTTGACATATGGTTTATAGTGCAGAACTAGCAATGACTGCCTGCTGTTCTTTAGAGCCCGGTGCAACCCCTGTTAACGCATTACAGCCTTATAACTGTCTCAGTAGCTGGATGTGTTTAAGCATATACTGGTACATGGCTCAGGAATACATCAGTAGTGACTTTCAGATAGGGAGGGAAGGATCAGCACCCCACTGGTTACTCTTGTGACAAAAGATGAGGCAACACAGTTTCAAATTTCCCTTAACAAGTGGCCATGGATGTGGGGAAAACCAGAAGTTCCTTAATCTGTGTTAGGTCAGGTCTCATCCTGTGACAGGTAATCCTATTTGTCCCTTCTCTTCACATCCTTTAATATATAAAAGCCAACTAAAAGCAGATTTATATATTACAAAAACATCAATACAAACAAATCAATACAACAAAGAAACAGATAACAAGCCAAAAAAGTGTTTTCCCAGCCCCCAGGGTAATGTGAGAGGGTAAACGCAGCCATGGTGTGAGCAGGGCTGCATCAGCTACCTTGCTGTGCTCCCACCCAGCAGCAGCTCAGGATGGCAGCATGTGTTCCTTCCTGGTGGAGTTGAAGAGCAATTGGTGGTGATCATCCCACCATAATAGAAAAGGAGTAAATATCCTCTTATGTGAAGCAAAGGGTGTCAGATGGGGTGTTTCCCCATCAGATGGCATCTATGTTGTTTAAGGGGAAGGTCTGGTTTCAGGAACTTTTGCAATCCTGAATAACAGAGTTTTTGCCTGGTAAGCTAGGTAACATTTGTGCTTGGCTAAGAAAATAAATTAACCTACCAGACAGGGAAAGATTCTCATTGCCAGGAGAAAAAAGAGATGTGGGAGAGGTAAAACATACAGTCCTACCCTAGGAGTCCACAAGCAGGATTGCACAGTGTTGGCACTTGAAAAGGGAAAAAAATAACAACAAACAAACAAAATGTTTTTTGAGGCTTTCAGGTCTAAATAGATTATGGATTTTTTAGGAACTCAGCATGCATGGTATCCTAAGGGACTACTTAGTTTATTTCTACAGTGCTAACAATGGCCAAAAGGGAATTTGATGAACTAGAATAAAACACCATAGTTGTATGAGCTGGACAAAACTGTCTGCCTGATGGCAGCAGCAGGAGCCTGCAGGCTGCTGGGAAGCTCTACAGTCAGGATCTTGGAAGGCAACTGTCCTTATCTCCACAGTGTTTAGAACTGCTTACTAATGTTGAATGATGCTGGTGTTCTTCACCTAACATTTTTCAAGGAAAAAACTAATTTTCAGTGTCCTACCTTCCACTAGTTTCTTGTGATTTCTCCAGGTCTGAAGATCTCCATTAGCAATTCTGTTTATACAGTTTGGTTTATTAAATATATGCACTGAGGGAAATTAATTTCTTTTATTCACAGACTAGACTCAAGGCGCTGTAGACTGATGTCTTGTTTTAAATTCAGCATGTGGAAACACGGTTTCTTTATTTTATGAGCAAGAAAGTCCCATAATTTTCAGAGGACATGTTCATAACTTACTTCCATTCTGAGCTGTCTTTTTTCAGTATATTATAAACCCAGCATCCCTTTGAAGCCCATTAGGAGGCCTTTCCAAACACCAAGAAGATACCTTAAAAGTCCTAAATTTAATGAGGTTTTTATACAAACTTGTGTAGCACTGAAGCACTAACAGCCAGTGTCTGCTGTCTTACAGCTGAATCAGAATGGATACAGTTGTTTGTAGTCCTAGAAAATGCTAAAGGAGAATTTAGTCATGTGTGGCTGGTTCATTCTTTCTGTTTTCCTGTTATCTGTTCCCCTATATTTGATTAACCTTTTTTGTTGGAAGCTTCTGCCCAAGTGAAACATATAGTTCTTTTTTTTGGAATGAGTATAATAAGTATATGCAGAGTATCAGGCAACCAGCAAGGATTTCTGCCAAACAATGATGACTTGCAGCTACAGCTGATGCAATTTATTTGTTTGAAACTAGAATTTGACAGGAAAATGTGTTTTTGCTGACAAAAATATGTTTTTCAATGGCTAGAAAAGTATCCATACTACCAAGATCTGTACTGGAAAATGTTGCTTTAGTATTTCATCAGAGATAATGCTTAAGTTCTCACATTTCCTCTTTTCTTGTATTGATCCAGCCTCTCAGTCAGACTGCATTTCTCATAAGGCATCACAGCTGGAGCACAGACAATGTACTTAGCTGACCAAGAATGGAGCCCACTGTATAACCTATGGAAAACAATGAGAGGACAATGCTGTTCCATTTCTAATGGATAGTTCTGAGTTTGAAAAGCATGATTGTATTGTGTCATAGAAGTTATTTGTAGAGCACTGGAACATCAGAGGGAGAAAATAGTTACACTGAGCATGTACAACTGTACTGTGTTTGTTACTGTCTCTTACATTATTTGCTGCCACCTCACAGAATTTTCTTTTCAAACCTACCTCCATTGCTTCATTCTGTGTATGTGTGGTGCATAGACCCTAAGTTCTTTAAAGTGCATCTATGACCCTTGTCTGCTCCCATTTCAACTATTCTGTAAGTAATTTCCCTGTGCGCAAGCTGCCAGGATGTGCTAAAAGGCAAATCTTGTCCTCACTTCAGCATGTGTGAAAGACTCCAGATATAGCAGGACAGTGTAATAGTGCTTCAGCAAGGAATACATGGGGATGCAGATGTGTCTCAGCAAATATCCCCACCAAAATCCTTGATATTTGTTTCCATTTCCAAAATTTTGTATTTGGCTAGGAATGGTTTTAAGCTATAAAGGTATTTAAATTATACCCAGTTTAGGATCCTGGACTCCAAGGACAGCAACAATTCCCATTTGGGAATGTCCTGACAGCATGGAATTCTATCAGGAAATGTGAACTTTTAGAAACTGGTTTCTTCATAGCACCAATTTTCACAACTCTTCTTTTAGGACAGCTTCCTCTTTTCCACAATAAACTGACAGCAGGGCATCTCAAGATAGAATCATAGAATGATACTGGTTAGAAAAGATGAATGTCACATCAATACCTAGAGGCCAGGTGTCTCCAAAGTGTGGAGTGCATGTGGTCACTGCCTGCTTTGCCTGGATTAGTGACCAGACTTGACCCTCACTTTCTCATGGCCCAGGTGAGTCAGTACCCAGAAGCAACTTGGTTGTATAGAGGGGATCTTTACACATTCCTCACATCTGAAGGGTTTCAGCCGCTGGAAAGCAGTGCTGGGACAGAGAGAGTGAGTAGCTATGGACACTTCCTAAGATATGACAAACAAACATCCAAACATCCTTATCACTGAACTGCAAAGATTCTATAATGCTAGAGACAGTTAACTTTGTACAAATAACAAAAATAACAGCTGGAATTTATTTTGGGTCTCCTATAACCTGAGGAGTGTCTTCAGCTTCAGGCTCTTTGGAAGTACAGGGAAAGGTTTCTGATTCCTACTTCTTTTGGAAAAATAGATGAAAAAGACTTTCTTATCCCAGTTCATAACTGCTGGGGAGGTGGGGGTACTGTTTGTTTTGTTGGGAGGTTTTGTGTTTGTTGTTGGTTTTTTAATGTCTTATTGTTCATGGGACAAACCATTATTTCCTGCCTAGATCTTGTCAAAACTTACTGAGCTGATTTCCAGTGAGACTAATCAAAGCAAGCCCTGATTATTTGGCCTTCCATCAGAAGCACATCACTATTTTGATATCTGAAAAAAAGAAAAATGTTGCTGAAGAGAATCATTCCCTTTTTTATATCCATTTAGGCTGGGGCAAGTATCTTTTTTTATGACATAAATCATACATAATGTTCCTCCTTGTATATAAACAATGAGGAAAATATCCTCAGGCAAGTTGTTTTCCAAAAATAATCAGCTCTGGCATTCCCCACCTGGAAAATTACTGTTATGGCACTGTGGCTTGAAACTGAGTTGAGTGGAGGAATATGACTTATGTGAACCAGTGTACCAGAAAATGTTTTTGTTTCAGACAATGTACCTAGTCTGGAAGCCAGTCCCAGCTTTAGTAGGATACTACTCAAGGGCAGACATCAAACACCTGCTCTGTCCACTCTCCTTGAGTGCCAACACCATTAATTTTCCAAATGAGTCAGCATACCTCTATTAAGTCTTTAATTGATTTGCAATACTGAGTTCCAATTGAGATTGTAAAATGAAAGTTGCAAATTTGATCGTTTGCTCAGAGTTCAGAGCATCAGTCTTATAAACAGCACGAGCAAATGCAAAACAACACAAAAAAATCAAATTCATGGTGCTACAAAATGAGCTAACTCATGCTTACTTCCTCTTCAGGCTGTAATACAGGCAAGAGCAAAACATATCAAGAAAGCAAAGCAAAGTCAAGGTGAAAACAAAGTCTTTCCAACTTTATTTCTGAGGTGACAAAAAAAGAGCAGTTTTAATACTGCCATGGTACAACCATTGACTGGCATCCTGAGATGAAGTTAGAATTTATTTCCAGACTCCAACACACAAATATTAAGATACAATTTGGAAATGTTATAGATATACATAATCAGTAAGATGCAAACAGTGTGGAGCATGAGCCTTCATTAGCCCTTGTGCTGGTAGAAACAGTTTTTTCAAAGTTGCTCTTGGGGACAGCAGTAAATGGATGAACAGTTTTATCTTCATTCAAATGAATAGTTTATTTGTGGAAGCAATTCAAATGTTGAAAAAATTATGTAACAGTAAAGTTTAACTTCCCTTTTGTAAGATAGCATGTAATGTCACCTGCTCTGTGTCACAGTTTGACTTAGGTCCGACAACAATGCTCTCGATCCCCCCTCCCCCCAACCCAGGTAGGGAAGGAGAGAGAGAAAAAGAGAGAGACTTGGCT
>NW_009970716.1:2087847-2093166 GCF_000747805.2 Chaetura pelagica
CCTTCCTTTGAGCTTACGTAGATATATGGAATGGAATATCTTTGGCCAATTTTGCTGTCCATCTAACTCAGCCTCCTACGGGGGGGTCACAGATCTCCCCATAGTGTCTGAGCTGGCAGAGTGCAGGTGCAGCCTTGAAGCCTCAGTAGTTAGAAAAACATTCCACTGTCTTATCAGCCTAGCAGAACACACTGTTGCTAGCTACAAGAAAGCTCACTGAAGGAAAAAAAATCAGTAAAAAGAAAAATTGGCTTCATCCTGGCTCAAACCAGGACACTCTGGCACATCAGTTTTGGCTGACAGGAGGTATGAATGTGCAGTTGGCACCCCTTGAAGGAGGTGGTATTAGCAGTAATCCCAATATGAGGACACCTTCATATGAGTGTCCTTACAAGGCTTGGTTTCTATCTGGGTGAGACTATCTGGTGAAATTGTCTCTCCTGAAATGCCTAGATTGAAATGTGATTCTTATGATTCACAATGCATAGTTTGGTGAGAGAGAAAGCATACTGCATAATGTAAAATATAGTGCTGCAGGGAGTGTGGCTGATAAGGGACAAAGGGACTCAAGCTACAACTAAGTCAGTGAACTAAAGAAAATAGCCAATGAATGTTTTCTTAAACCAATTTGAACTTAAATATTTTATTTCACTATGGTGAAAAGTTTCATTTTACTTCAGATTGGACCAGACCCAGCATAAGTTTGCTTATTAAATATTGAATTAATGAACATAAATATTGGATTTGTTAATATGTAATTAATTCTTAAGTATTAGAAAATACCAAAATCAAGATTGTTCAGAGAGGCAAAGAATTTAGTTTCTAGAATTGTTTACAGTCAAGAAAATATCACTGGGAAATACTTGACTGGCTCACATAATTTAGCTTGCTAATGAATGCAGTTTAGTATTCTGAGAATTTACTGAAGGTAGGTATATTTGGATGTGTACTTACAGTCCAAATTCTTTCCTGCTAATCTGAGGCATCCAAAAATACCTCCTAGAGTTAAACATTCATCTACTTTAGAGATTGCTATTCCCAGACAAATTATAATCAGTTCCTTGCTTTATTCACTGGTGTGTCTCACTTGAGAATGAAAGTGTTTCAGTAGAAAAGGAAAAAAGAAAATCACCCAAAACCAATAAGAAAGACATTTCATGTAAAACCAATATTTATGTCAGAGAGAAAAAGATGTAGAGGTTAGGCTCAATAAATTAATGTAATATCAAAGTGACTTAGTGTTTAGGAAACACTTAAAGACAGCAGACATAAATGACAGCTATGAATGTTTTAGCAGACTGATCCCATTAACATTTTCAAAAATTATAGGCAGTGCCTATATCCAAAGTAAAGCACAAAATACAAAGGGACAAGGTCACTGTAACCGAAAAGTGTCACAGTATGGCTAACTGAACAGCACCTCTCCAGTGGTTGAGAACCACAGTTTTGACCCAGTATCTGGGACTACCATTATTAGCCTTAGAGCTAATGAGGAATCACGGAACAGTTTTAATTTGAAGGGACCTTAAAGATCTTCTACTTTTAACATTTTGCATGGGCAGGGAAACCTTCCACTAGACCAGGTTGCTCCAAGCCACATCCAACCTGGCCTTGAACACTTCCAGGGATGGGGCTTCCACAGCTTCCCTGGGGAACCTGTTCCAGTATCTCACCATCCTCCTAGCAAAGGACTGCTTCCTAATGTCTAACTTAAATCTACCCTCTTCCAGCTTAAAACCATTCCCACTCATCCTATTTCTTCATGCCCTTGTAAAAAGTCTATTCCTGGTTTTTCTGTAGGCCCCCTTCAGGTACTGGAAGGCCAGTATAAGGTCTTCCCAGAGCCTTCTCTTCTCCAGGCTCAACAACCCAAACTCTCTCAGCCTGTCTTCATAGGAGAAGTACTCCAACCCTCTGATCATTTTTGTCCTTGCTATGCTGAAGGGCTCTAGAACTGGACACAGCACTCCAGGTGGGTCTCACAAGAGCAGAGGGCAAGAATCACCTCCCTTTACCTGCTGGCCACACTTCATTTGATGCAGCCCAGGATATGGTTGGTATTCTGGACTGCAAGTGCACATTGCCAGCTCATATTGGCATCCTCATCAAAAACACCTTAAGTCCTTCTCCTCAGGGCTGTTCTCAATCCATTCTCCATCTGAATCCATTACAATGTGGAAGCTACCACATTGCACACAACAAGGTACATGTGGCCCAGGCCCCAGCAGGAACATAAAAATGGGGTCTAAGAAGAATAACAGAGATAAAAGTCTCCTTTGGGAAATCTGTGTTTACTGGTAAATATGTTTCTTGTCAAGACACATTTGACCAGAGCAGTGCAGTTTTTGTAGTGAACAGAGAGGTGGGGAATTATTCATCTTTTACAAGAGTTCTCCTCAGCTGTTATAAAAACTCTTAAATTGGTTTCCTAGTTGAGTCCTTGGAAACACTGTCTAACACAAGGACTGAGTAACACACAAAAAAGCTTATTTAATTTTCCCTCTAATTTTAATACTTGGTTTAAAATGTGTCTTTTCAGTGCAGGGGAATGAAGGATGCCAGGTAGCTTTCAAATATGCTTTCTAAAAACAAATCCAGTTTCCACCAGTAATGAAGCCATCAAGAAATGTAACACTGCATGCAGAAACAGGGTTCTATTATGCAAATGCATTGCAGAGGATCTTAATAGATGGGAGCCCCTCTGTCTCAGTCTATGTAATTAAAATGTACTGTATATAATTAAAATTAATGTAATTAAAACATCCTCAGCACCAAGCTCAATTATGTCACTCACATATTGCCTCTAGACACACCAGAATCAACACATCAGTAATATGAAAAAGATAATCCCTGTATTCCTTTAGATTAATAAACAGCTGGGACCAAACTGAGTGAAAGGGTAAAAAAAGACTGAAATGATGCAGTTCTTTAGAACCCCAAAATTGTATATACGCTTGAGAAAAAGCACAATCAGCCAGCAGATTAATCTTCTGATTGGGGAAAAAAAAAAAAAAAGAGTTTAATATTCTAATGTAATTCTGTATCATTAACAAAGATGATAAAATGCCACTCCAACAATTAGTCCTGGCAGTAGAAAAGTCAGGAAAACCTGTAGCTTTACCATCCACAGGTGGATGGACCTCAGTAACATCATCAACTTTATACCACTGCTCTTTTCAGCTTCCACCCATGTCCTCTGTCTCATTTCTTGGTTGGGCCAAAAGACCACAAAGCCCAGGGATGTAGCTGCCCTGCCAGCCACCTCCCCCCTCCTGCAAAATCACCCAGCACCTCCTGGCATCCAGCAGGAGGAGAAAAATAGTTTCACTGTGAGAGTGACAGAGCACTGGAACAGGCTGCCCAGAGAGGTTGTGGATTCTCCTTCACTGGAGACATTCAAAACCCACCTGGATGTGTTCTTGTGTGATGTGCTCTAGGTGACCCTGCTCTGGCAGGGGGGCTGGACTAGATGATCTTTTGAGGTCCCTTCAAAAACCTAGGATTCTATGATTCTATGAAAAATTCAAGGTCACCATTCATGGTGTGAGTTTCAAGCACTCCAGCCTTCTTTCCAAGGGGAGTAAGTTGGCCACCAGACTAAAGGATGCAGAGGAAAACTGACACAGCACTTCTATAAGGAACTTTCCTTTGGAAAAAAAAGGCTAAGAGCACCATTAAGGTGGGAAAAAAGTTTGTATCTGTTTTGCTTTACAATATAAGCAGTCTAATAAGACACATTTATATAATGAGAACTGCAAATGCTTCATATTTCAAAGGAAATGACAAATGAATGATCCTAGTCTTAATAAAATCTCAATACCTTCATAAAATATTTCTGAAATAGTTACTACATAAACATTGCAAATGTCTTCTGTGACATTGTCTAAAAAGTTTCAAGATTGGAAAGTGATGATGGAAGAATTTTGCAGAAATAATGCTGATCCTGAAGGTCCAAATGCAAGTCCTGCCCCTGAAAACGTCTTTCAAAGAAGATGAAAGTTAGGTACTAGACTCTCAGCTATCATGAGAGACTGTATCCTATTAGCCCCTTGAAGATCATCAACTTACATAGACTCTATACTTAAATTGCAGTCATAACCCTTAACATTTCTTCAGTCCCTTACATATTCAAAGTTTTTTGCAGTTTTTGTCTTTGCAAGTGTGTGGCCATATTTCTTTACATCCACCTTTCAAGCTGCTCTGTAATACCTTCTGTCTGCAACATAACTGGAAATGGATTGATAAGGCTGAACCTTAGCAACACTAAAAGAGTATTTCAGCTCATCAGTGCTGCGCTCTTGTCGTGATAAGATGAATGCATTCCTGATTGTGAAATGAAACCATTTCACAGGAGAGCTCACCATGTCACAGCTATTTTGCCTCATGTTTTATATCTGGAAATTATCTTAAATTACTAATATAACCTAGTAATATTGAAGGTTCCAAGTTTCACAGAGCAATAGAAATGCAACATATGGAATGTCTGGTCTTCTTGTTGCTGTAGATAGATATGCATTTATATGTATTGGGTTTTTTTGGAGGGAGGAAAGAAAAATAGTAGCAAGGGGGAAAGGAGTAGGTTAGCAACAGGCTACAGGATATATGTATAGCTTAGTTGATTTTGAATGGCTAAACTTAAAGAATTTCATAATACAAACTTACAGAATGGACTCATCCAATCTCAGATCCCTTATCAGTTATTTTGCAGATCTTAAAAAGGGTAAATGAGGTGCCAGATGATATATCTCCACACAGAGGTGTGGGGTGGCAGCAGAGGAGCCATCAACTAGTGTGAACTGAGTCCAGGAACAGACAGCCAAAACTGCTGAAAGAGTCATGAAGAGGACAAAGACAGGAAGAAGGGTGCAGATTTGTTTGACAAAGCTAAAGCATGTCAAATCAGTTTTCCCAGTTACCTGGTAAGGCTTACCAGTAGTCAGTCTCCTCTCTTTCCCAAAGCTTTCTCACATGACATGCTTACAAACAGGCTGGGAAGCCTGGTCCAGATGAAGCTATTACACAAAAACTGCAAAACTGGCTGGAAAACTGCTAGCAGAGAGGGAATATCAATGCTTCATCATCAAAAGACAAGGAAATATTAAGTGTGGTTTCAGAGCATTTTTTACGTAGTCTTAATTAGTATTTTGGCATTAGTTACTAAATTTGTTAAAGACCCAAATGAGGGGAGTTATCGTCACTAAATCAGCAGGTTGATATCACCCTGGAATAGACCACTGCTGTGTTAGTGGTAGCATAGAGCAGCATTAGAATTCAATACTATCTTGGCAAATAGGGAAAAAAACTGAAAAAAGTAATATA
>NW_009970716.1:2093210-2097737 GCF_000747805.2 Chaetura pelagica
TGACACAGGATCAGGAATGATTGCCTAGACAGCAGTTCTGCAGAGAAGATATGCAGTTTGTAATGGATTACAAGAGGAACATGAGCCAACATTGTCGCTCGTTGCAAAAAAGGCAAACATCTATTCCCAAACAAGCACACAAAGGTGCAGCCTGCCAAACACATGAAATTGTTTGCTGTAAAGCACATTTTTGTCTGTTTGTGAGCTACACATTTTAGCATCTATGAATTTGTGTGAAAATAAGATTTTACCCCCTTTTAATCACAACAGGTAAAATAAAAAAAAAAAAGGGGGGGGGAAGGCTCTTTTACATTTACACAAATTTAAAATATATGGATTATTTTCTGGCTCATGCAGCACCAATGGATTTGTTCACATTACCTCCTTAAGAAAAATTACTGCAGATAACATGTTGAAAATTGAAAGATATTCCCCCGTTAGCTTCCGTATCTGATTAAATTTACGTGTTTGGGTATTATAAAATTTAATTTCTCCTGATAAGGCTTATACAGAATTCATTGAGAGGCTAGGAAATAAAAATAATAATCATGTTTGTCCTTTCCCAGCCACTTTAGGATTAACTTCTCAAAGTATTATTGCATTTTAATTAGAAATATGTAAAATATAGATTTGTTTTTTAAAGTGTAATATATAGCTTATCGATAACAATAGTTAGAATTTCTGTTTTTAGTTTCTGATGATAAGAAGCATGGAAAAAATGGATTTTACTACAAACATTATTTGAAAATCATAGGAAGAGCTTTTTTTTGTTGTTGTTTTCTCTATCCTTTGTCTTAGAAACAAAGAGACATAAAAACTTACCTTGTGCTATGGGAATGACAAATAGTGTTTTTACTATAAAATGTGTCAAGCAAAGGTAGAGTACTTTAAGTTCTTGTAAGTAGTTACTCAGTTAACCATTTCAAATGCTAAATCCAATCTTCCCTAAAGCACAGGTGGTTTATGGACATTCAGTTTTTCCATTCAGCAGAACACTATCACTAATAGAGGCTGAAAAACATCGATGGTAAGCAAAATCATCTTCTTCAACAAGCCTGATTGTTCATCATCATAATCTACAGATATAAATTGTATGAACTGCATAAAACAGAAGGCCAGGGAGTGAACCCCGAGAAACATCAACCAATTATCATTATGCTTAATGTGTATGTATTTAATTGAAATGGTAGAGACACTACTTAAGAGTAATAAATCACATCCTAAGTTGTTATTTATGAAAATTGGTGAACAGAAGGAAATAAATGGAAAAAGTGTTTGGCAGGATGCAGTCACTAAAACAAACTCAGGAATTCTGCTTCGCCATGAGATGTACCTATTATAATATAGTAGTAATAGCTCAAAAATATGTAACTGCTCAAATTGTGGCTTTTCTTTAGATCTAATTGTGCCTGTGCTTGTTGAGGATGAAAGAGGAAGAAAGAAAGCCTTCACAAAAAGCCTCTCCTCACCCAGAGGCTTACATTCTCAGTGTTACCATGCAAGACTAATCAACAATGCAGTCATCTTCTTTTACAAAATGGAGGGAAAGATTATGTCTCCTTCTGTACAGAAGGCTGCCTTATGATCCCAGAACAGTGAAGAGCAAGCCAGATGCACTGGAGTTAAAACTCATGCATCAAAGTGGTCATGAACATAAAAGGACATATCTCTAAGGTTAAGCACAAACACTCCAGGTGTGTTAACATCTTCATGTAAGCAAGTAGGTCCAAAACAGACAAACAATTCTGAGCTCTCACAGCAGAGCCTTTTATCTCACCACCTACACTGGAACGTCCTAAATTGCAACATTGCAAATTAAGCCCCATGCCAGATGGAAGATGAACACACCTGCTGTAATTAGCCACATGGGAAAGAAACCTCAAATGGATCTTGGCAAACAGCCTGTCCTGGCATCTCAAGGTACTACCCAGCTCACAAATCAGAGACTTACAAGGGCAAAGCAGTGACAGAACACATATGGCTATATGCTGGTACCAAGGCAAAGTTCACAGCAGCTTCCTCCAACAGGGGAAAGGGAGACATCTTACTTAGGGCTTACTCCTTTCAGCAAGAAAGGAAAAGTTCCTTGCTTCTGACAGTGAGCATAAACCAGAGAGGCCTCACCAACTGAGTGCATTTTGGCACAGCCTCTAATCATGCAGTGCCTAGAAAGGGAAGCAGCAGAGAAGCATCCTCCTCTTCCTTGTACATTGGGAATAGTGAAACAAGGCTACAGAGGTAGCTTTATGCAGGTTCAGCTTCTGCAGCTGCATGCCTGCAAAATTCACAGGTTTTGTTATCCCTAAAGAGAGTCATGACTTCTTCACACATCATGTATTCAAAGAGTGTGTGTCACTCATCTCCACCTCAATCCAGTATGCCAGATGCATTTCTAAGCAGAAAACAAAGGAGAACAACTTAGCTTTCTGCTTGATGCCCACAACTATCTTGTATTCTCCTATTCTCCCTCTAAGTATCTGTTGCAGTTTTGCAAGATCCTTGATTCCATTTTCTTGGGAAGAAAACAAATGAACGTGAAAAAGTCATTACTGATTTTCTCAAAACACATGGGAACCTGAACAGCTTGGTGATCACCCCCAAGGTAGGATAGTGAGTCAAAACAATATACGACTGATCCAATCCAGTCTAATCACTAGATAAACACATAAGCTCTTTCATAAACTAAATAGGATCCACCTTGAAACCTATATGACTTCCAGCCCCACAAGGCGCATTGGAAGGTTGCTCTGGAATGTCATTTTGTAGGATTTCTTGAGTCCATGTCTGTAAGTCAATATGAAGTAGTATATATAAAAGACCCAAGGAAATATCTAAAGGCCTTCCATTTGAAACTGCCATTATTGCAGCAGCCTTTCCAAGGACATTATTTCATATAGCCAGTAAATGCATATGTTAGTAAAGGCTACATTTCAGTACAGCTTTCCAATTCATTAACTTTGCTTCCCTAGTGCCTAGATAATTACTTTCTAGTCGCATCCCTGGAGTGGTGCCTAAGGCATAAATGAAGGCAGAGTCACCTGAAAAAAATAACTGAGGCTAATTCCCCTTGGTATCCCAAGAACAGAGACCACATACCCATTTGGTCAAAGTAATCAGAAGGGAGAAAATTATGTGTAAAGGCTGAAGTAATATTCTTTCTACTGATTGAATAATTGAAGAAGAATTTATAAATATTGCCTTTATGCAATATTTTCTTCAAGAAAGAACAAACACAAACTATTTTCTCTCAGTGAGTAAAATTAACATTTTTTTTTCTATTTCTGAGCAGCTGAATACTTTTTAAGTGTTTTTAGCAATGTAGCTTTATATCATCAAATACTATCCCTCATTAAAATATAATATGTAATAGCCATCCCACAAAGTACTTTTTTCGGAGATCAAGGATGTCAGAAACTCATGTCAGGTTATAACTTTATTGCTGCTACAGGAAAGACATTCCAAGATATGTCCAACACAGTGATAGAGTCAATTTGTTCCCTAGTCTCATACGTGCTCAGAGCTATTTATCCCAGTAAAAGGACTTTACCGACAGAATAGTAGTTGTTACCTGTCCAAATGAAAGACCGACATAAAGATTATACTGCAGTAGGGATGGATTGGGAAGACCTTGTATGAAATCTCTGCAGAAATCTCTGTATGAAATCCTGCAGAAATAACTGGTAGTTTGGCTACTGACTTCACTGAAGTGAAAAGTTACTAGAAAGCTCTTAGTGCTATTCCTGCTAAATAGCCAATATTCATTGCCCAAATTCCTGTCTAAGATATTCAGGAAAATAACAGTGATCTTTCAATAAACCATATATTTTACTAAGAACTCTAACATCAGGGTACATGAAGATAGTTTAATATTTCTGAAGGGATAAACTGTGCTACACTATATAATCAGACCTGACAATTAATAATCTAGAGGCAGCTTCAACAATTTCCATTAAACTCATTCAGTCATGAGGGTTAGGTTTTTTGTCATCAATTGCCACTACTTAAACATGCCTTTTAAAATATTATTAACTAAGGTCTCAGGAACAATCCCCTCAATGGCTATGCTTATATATTGACCTCCACATGACAGCAAAGGTCAATTCCCTATCATCACATTAAAGGTGTATTTAATTTAGCCTCTTTCCCCTACACAGCTAACAAAGCCCTGATTAATCAGCTCCATAGCGAGAGTAAACACACTACTTCACTTAATTAAAAATTAAATTTCTCTTGAGGAATCATTACAGTAGTGAGCTGCTACATGCCTTTGTTAAATAGGTGTTTCTTCGAGGACACAACCAGAGGTAGACTATTGAGAACCTTGTATCAGTGTAAACAGAAATTTGTTCAGACATTCAATTAGAACACTGCAGGTGTTCATCCTCTAAGAAGAGACAGATATAGAAAAGCCAAGGATACTGTGAACATGAAAAATTGCACTACTATCTTTGGCACCTGGTAAACTTTTAAAAATGCATCATATAATTTTAATCTTTAGAAGAAGACACAAAATTATTGCTTTCCCTA